>NC_066568.1:10742468-10744968 GCF_024679095.1 Eriocheir sinensis | reverse complement strand
CCCTATCTCTAGTATGTTGTCGGTGACAGTCTATACTAACGCGTGCGGAAATGTTTTTATAGTATTCACAGTTGGCTTTGTTACGGAGCTCTTGTACATGGGCGGTGGGTGACCGGTCTGTATATAAGCGGATAGTTATTTTTTTATAATGTTCCCAACTGGCTTGTTTGATGAGGTCTTGCATGTACACGGTGGGTGATGTTTTTTTTTATTTTCTTTTTTCAATGAGTGCGTTGATGAGCCTAGTGCTCTGCCCATGAGATTTTATACAAACGCAGGCAGAACATTTTACAGTTACGCCTTCTCCTTGCCTTCTGCCCTATATAGCCAGGGACGGTCTGTACTAAGGCGCGCTGACTTTCATTTACAATGACGCCGTTCTCTATTCTTTGCCTCCTACCCCATATAGCCGGTGCCAGTCTGTACTAACGCGGGCGGATTTATTTTTACAGTAATACCATTTCCTCGTCTTCGCCTCTTGATTTTTATTTGTCCCTCAGTCCTTTCCTGGGTTATCTCGAGCAAGGAATTCAAACTGACACACATTACAAAACTGAAAAATCAGATACGTACAGAAAAACGTATAAGTTCATAAATATTAAAGAAAAGCTAACAAACGCGCACGGAAATTGAATAAAACCAGGTTAATAAATGATTGGCGAAAAGGGAATCAAAAGTCGGCGATTGCAAATATAAACGAAAAAAATGGTAGTCGTCACGAGCAATAATTTACTGAAAAAATGAAAAGAAAAAAAGAAATATTGAAACAAATCTGTCAGCGTTGGAAGTCACGGTTGATGGACAGCGATATATTGGTGGTGGTGGTGGTGGTGGTGGTGGTAGTAGTACTGGTAGCAGTAGTAATACTAGTGGTAGTGGTGGTAGCAGTAGTGGCAGTAACATTATCAGTAGTAGTAGTAGTAGTAGATGTATTATTATTATTATTATTATTATTATTATTATTATTATTATTATTATTATTATTATTATTATCAGTAGTAGTAGTAGTAGTAGTAGTAGTTGTAGTTGTAGTTGTTGTAGTGATATTATTATTATTATTATTATTATTATTATTATTATTATTATTATTATTATTATTATTATTATTATTATTATTATTATTATTATTATTATTATTATTATTATTATTAGTAGTAGTAGTAGTAGTAGTAGTAGTAATAGGGGAGGAGGTGTCTGAGTGGTTAACGTACGGGCCACAAGCGGGAATGTTTCAGCCGCCGCCGAGTGGCCTAGAGAACCCACATGCTATGCTGAAGACCACCCACCAACCCAGACTCTAGATTCATTCCCTAAAAGAGAGGATCAAACATGAGCTCCGGAGGGCAGCATGAGCCAAGCAAAATGGCGCCACTATAAACACTTGACTGCGCCATATTTTGTTGGAGCCGACCATTAGGCCCCACCAAGAAAGCCTACCGGCGCCACAGGCAAAGCGTGAATAAAAAGTTTTAATAGCAGTCGTAGTAGTAGCGGTAGTTGTTGTAGTAGTAGTAGTAGTAGTAGTAGTAGTAGTTGCTGTTGTTGTTGTGATAATAGTAGTAGCAGTAGTAGCAGTAATAATAATAGTAGTAGAAGTGATAGTAGTAGTAGTGGTAATAGTAGTAGCAGTAGAAGCCTTGGGCCGACCATCAGGCCCCACCGGGAAGAAGCCTACCGGCGCAATAGGCCGCGACGTAAAAAAAAAAAAAAAAAAAAGTAGTAGTAGTAGTTATTGTAATAATAGTAGTAGCAGCAGTAGCAGTAATTGTAGTAGTAGTAGTAGTAGTAGTAGTAGTAGTAGTAGTAGCAGTCAAACGTCTCCCTCACTTTCACTTTTTTTCCTCCAGTCTCCCCTCCACTAATAGCCCATTTCTCTCTCTCTCTCTCTCTCTCTCTCTCTCTCTCTCTCTTTTTCATAATACCAAGTAATCATATGTTATTAGACGAACCTTATCTCGCGCTCCTCCTCCTCCGCCTCCTCCTCCTTTATGTACTCGTCTCCAAATTACAAAAAGGAGATCGAAGTACCTGAGAGAGAGAGAGAGAGAGAGAGAGAGAGAGAGAGAGAGAGAGAGAGAGAGAGAGAGAGAGAGAGAGAGAGAGAGAGAGAGAGAGAGAGAGAGAATGGTGGTGACTTTTTGTTATTATTTGTTGTTGTTGTTTTTATTTACTGTTTTTTTCCATTTTATATTGGTCTATTATTATTTTTCTTTTTTTTTTTCTTCGGGCTGTATTCTTTTATTTATTCGGTATTTTTGGTCTTTATTTATCTCTGTCAGTAAGTAGTTCCCTATACTTAAAAAAAAAAAGAGGTCATTAACGCGCCTCAAAAGTTGATTAAATTACTAAAGCAATTACCAAGCAGCCTCAATTTGGGTGAAAAGACTATCTGATGCCTAACCTTCCGTGTGTTCAAGCTTCCGTGTTTCCTCCTCCTGGCCCTCATTGTAATATTAATACTGTTATTATAATTTTCATGACATTATTTGTTTACTATTAT
>NC_066568.1:10722468-10732468 GCF_024679095.1 Eriocheir sinensis | reverse complement strand
TTAGGTGAGTTGCAAGGTATGTAGATAGAAAAGAAGGTTAGTAGGTATTGTTATATAGACATATTGGTACACTGATAAGTAAATAGGAGATTTTATTAAGGTAGAGGGATAGTACACAGGGGATAGAGAGGTACATAGATTGATGGACAGGTAATTAGGTGAGTTGCAAGGTATGTAGATAGAAAAGAAGGTTTATAGGTATTGTTGGTATAGACATATCGCTACATTGATAAGTAGATAGGAGATATATTAAGATTGATATATTTTTACGTAGGAAATTAGGTAGGTAGATAAGAAGGAAAATATAATAAAAAGGGATATACAGCATGATAGACAGATAGATTGACATTTAGATAAGTGAGTGAGTATCAGGTTAGGAAGAAAGGAAGACATAATATATATAAAAAATAGTGCAGTAAGATAAATAGGCAAAAAGAGAAATAAATAGAAAATAAAGTAATGGGATAAATAGAATGAGAGGCAGCTAGGTTAATATTTAGATAAGTAAGTGAGTAAATATCAGGTTAGGTAGGTAGAAAGGAAGACATAATATATAAATAAATTGTGTAGTAAGATAAATAAGCAGAAAAATAAATAAATGAAAAACAAAGAAATGAGATACACAGAATGAGAGACAGATAGATTGATTAATATATAAATAAATTGTGTAGTAAGATAAATAGGCAGAAAAATAAAATAAATGAAAAACAAAGAAATGAGATACACAGAATGAGAGACAGATAGATTGATATTTAAGTAAGCAAGTGAGTAGGTAAGTATCAGTTTGGGAAGGTATATAGGAAGACAGAATATATAAAGAAATAGTGTAGTAAGATAAATAGGCAGGAAAATAAATAAATGAAAAACAAAGAAATGGGATACACAGAATGAGAGACAGATAGATTGATATTTAGGTAAGCAAGTGAGTAAGTAAGTATCAGGTTAGAAAGAAAGGAAGACAGAAAATATAAGGAAATAATACCGAGGTAGTTTTGTAGAAAGTAAGGTAGGCATGCAGGCTTATCTCGAAAAATATTTAGATACACAGTGAACGATACATAAAAAACTGCTTTACCTACCTCATTTAAAGACACATGACATGGATAGATAAGTAGATAGATAACCAAATACAGTGAATGCCCGATAGATAGACAGATATAGATTCATAGATAGATAGGTAGATAGATACACTAATTCAATATCCCACAGCCCGACTAACCAGTTAATAGCTGATAAATAGATGCTTCATTTAATTAACTAGATAACTGTACTTCCTAATAAACAGTGAAGTGCGTGTGTAGAATAATAAATAATAGGTAGATAGATAGGTAAATAGATAGATAGATAGATAGGTAGATAGATAAAGAAAAGGCGGATGAAGGAATAAGACAATCCAAATCTCTTAATACCCTTGTAATATTAAAGAGAGAGAGAGAGAGAGAGAGAGAGAGAGAGAGAGAGAGAGAGAGAGAGAGAGAGAGAGAGAGAGAGAGAGAGAGAGAGAGAGAGAGAGAGAGAGAGAGAGAGAGAGAGAGAGAGAGAGAGAGAGAGAGAGAGAGAGAGAGAGAGATTACAAGTCCTTTCTCCTTTCCTTCCTTAGCTTAAAAACAAGAGGGATATGAGGAGGAGGAGGAGGAGGAGGAGGAGGAGGAGGAAGGGAAAAATGACCCTCGGGAGAGATTGTGCCTGTGTGGGCTTTTTGCACACACACACACACACACACACACACACACACACACACACACACTGAAATTAAAGCCTTTACCGAAACCAAGAGAAAGGTGTGTGGGCGAGTGTGTGTGTGTGTGTGTGTGTGTGTGTGTGTGTGTGTGTGTGTGTGTGTGTGTTTGTGTGTGTTCGTTCACTCACTCTGAGCACTAATAGACCAATAGGAGAATGGTATATGGACGAGAGAGAGAGAGAGAGAGAGAGAGAGAGAGAGAGAGAGAGAGAGAGAGAGAGAGAGAGAGAGAGAGAGAGAGAGAGAGGAGAGAGAGAGAGAGAGAGAGAGAGAGAGAGAGAGAGAGAGAGAGAGAGAGAGAGAGAGAGAGAGAGAGAGAGAGAGAGAGAGAGAGAGAGAGAGAGAGAGAGAGAGAGAGAGAGAGAGAGAGAGAGAGATACGGGGGAAACGACCGTCAGACAAATCAGCCAACCGGACGAACAAAAATAAAGAAAAAGGATAGAGAAATGAATAAAGAAAAAGAAAAAAAGAAAGGTAAAAGAAAGAAAGAATATGAAAAGAAAAGAATGAATAAAAATATGAATGAGATTAAGAAAAAATGATTATGAAAAAGAAAGATGTAATAAAAATAAGAAAATAAAGAAAGAAGGAAAGAAATAAAAAAATATGAAAAGAGGGAATGGAAATGAGAATGAGAATTAGCTTAAAAAAAAGAAAAAAAGGAAAGAAAGAAAAGCAGAGAAAGAAGGAAAAAGAAAAAAAGAAAAATATGAAAAGAAACAATATGAATAAGAACAAGAAAATAAATAAATAAAGAATAGAAAGAAAAAATGGAAATAATAAAAATGTACCCCGTGCCAGAGGTGGTGAAAGCCTCACCAATGTTTGCACCAATTAAGGAAACAAAAATTACCTTTTACGACCCGAACATTCTTGCTTGACCTTCAGAGAAACAAAGTAACAAGAACGTCGATAAAACTAACCTCGGTGATTAAACTAAAGCAACGAAGCCTTCAACAATATAGAGACTGGGATGGAAACTTAAAAGAAACATTAGATCAGAGTGTTGGCAGTGATGAGTTAGAGAGTGTGAGAGAAGCAAGAACGTCGATAAAACTAACCTCGGTGATTAAAGTAAAACGACGAAGCCTTCAACAATACAGAGACTGGGATGGAAACTTAAAAGAAACATTAGATCAGAGTGTTGGCAGTGATGAGTTAGAGAGTGTGAGAGTGAGAGAGAAGCAAGAACGTCGATAAAAGTAACCTTGGCAATTAAACTAAAGCGACGAAACCTTCAACAATACGAAGACTGGGATGGAAACTTAAAAGAAACATTAGATCAGAGTGTTGGCAGTGATGAGTTAGAGAGTGTGAGAGTGAGAGAGAAGCAAGAAAGTCGATAAAAATATCCTCTGTAAATCCACTGACCTCGATAAAGTCACGAAGCCCTTACAAAACGAAGATTGGGATGGAAACTTAAGGAAACATAAGGTCAGAGTGTTGGCAGTGATAAGTTAGAGAATGAGAGTGAGAGAGAGAGAAACAAGAAAGTCGGTAAAAATAACCTCTGTAAAGTGACGAAGCCCTTAACAAAACGAAGATTAGGATATAAAAATGAAAGAAAAGAAAGAAAAATGAGAAAAAATCACACTTCACGCAAACCATTTCATAATATATATCAAAGCATTTGTGATCAGATTATGTATCATCTATTTTTGGGGTTATATCATGGCATAAATTTGGCCCGTCGCTGGTACACGGTAAAGCCACAAATTTGGCCCGTTGCTGCTACTGGGTTAAGCAACGAACCTCGGTAAAGCCAGGAAGCCTTCAGTAATACGAAGATTGGAACGGAAACTAAAGAAACATAGATGAATAGATTGGGCAGTGATGCGTTAGCACATAAAGTCGTGACAATACTTTCCTTCGTTTTTTTTTTTTTTTCTAGTTGGTAACAAGTAACACACCTCGTTGCAAAAAGGAGAACTTGGAGCACATTGTCCCGAGATTTTCCCTTCTTTTTTGAGTTGGTAACAAGTGTGACACCTTCTGAACAAATGGAAGCTTGGGAGGTATAATAAAAGCTATGACATATTTTTCCATTTGTTTTTTGGGGAAGGGAGAGCTTGGAACACATTCTTAAAGTCATGACATTTTCCGTTGTTTTGGGTGTTGGTAACAAGCGATACCTCTTAACAAAGGAAAGCTTGGAGGACATAATAAAACCTATGACATCATTTTCCTTTTGTTTTTTGGGGAAGAGAGAACATGGAAAACACTAAAAGTCATAACAACACTTTCCATTGGTTTTCTAGTTTGCAATAAGCTTGGAACACATATTTTAAGCCACAATATCATATTCCTTGGTGTTTGAATTGGGAATAAGTGAGGCCTCGTGTCAAAGGGGAGCTTGCAAGACTTCAAAAGCTGTGGCAGAATTTCCGTTTGTTATTGAGTTGGTTATAAGTGACGCCTCTTAGCCAGGGAGCGCTTGGAACACACATGAAGTCACGTCTCAACAATAGAGAGCTTGGAAGTACCGTTGCCAGACTATCGTACTCAGAGCACAGTATTTACCAGTTTCTGACGCCTAACTATTGCCAGGAAACATTAGGATCGAACTCTTTTAACGATAACTATAAATGGGTTTCGTTATCGGAGCCCAGAAGACAGCTTTGGGGTAGGAAGTCGGGAAATATAATCAGCTGAGTACGATAATCTGGCAACATTGCTTGGAAGACGTACAGTAAAAGCCATGACATAATTTTCCTTTGCGTATTGAGTTAGTAATGAATATCACGTGTCAATAAGAGAGCTTGGAGTACGTAATAAGAGTCACAACAACACTTTCCCGGCAGACAACAAAGAAGGAGCAATACAAATCAACACAGCACGAGTCTCTCCACATAACAGTCTGCTCGGCGCGCCTCAAGAGGTCGCTCAAAGCCTCTTCGCGTACTTATGTAAATTAATACGCGCGCCGGAACGTTTGATGGACCGGCTATTATTGTTCGTTCGGGAATTCATTTTTAATATTAGTATTGACGTGAATGGACTGATACTAAGAATGATAAATAGGGTAGCACAGAAATAAATAAAAATGGGTATAGTAATAAATAAAAATAATAGGCGCCTGTCACGATTTTTTTATTAACGAAGAGAAATGTTTGAGAAAATTTTTAGAATATTTACACCTTGAATGACAAACACACCTTTACCAAATAGTGCGCGCCGCGTGATGAAAATATGTTTGTGCCGATATCTAGAAATTGCGAGAGAATTACGAAACGAATACATTTATCTCAGAACACGGAAGCGAATTTATTTATTTCAGAACATGGAATCGAATTTATTTATCTCAGAACACGGAAACGAATTTATTTATCTCAGAACACGGAAACGAATTTATTTATCTCAGAACACGGAAACGAATTTATTTATCTCAGAACACGGAAACGAATTTATTTATCTCAGAACACGGAAACGAATTTATTTATCTCAGAACACGGAAACGAATTTATTTATTTCAGAACACGGAAACGAATTTATTTATTTCAAAACATGGAATCGAATTTATTTATCTCAGAACACGGAAACGAATACATTTATCTCAGAACACGGAAACGAATACATTTATCTCAGAACACGGAAACGAATTTATTTATTTCAAAACATGGAATCGAATTTATTTATCTCAGAACACGGAAACGAATTTATTTGTCTCAGAACACGGAAACGAATTTATTTATCTCAGAACATGGAAACGATTTATTTGTCTCCGTAACGCAGCACAACAAATATCTTCATTGCTAAACTAGTGAACATCCTTGTGTGAACGTGACACACTAACAGTATTTAATGAACTTTTCTCGTTCTAATGAAGAAAACGTGTTTTTCTTGTGATTTGTTTATTGAAGTAAAACGAACCACCGCCGTGTGTGGAGACGAGGAGGTGAAACAACAGAAAAGCTTATAAAGAAAAGAAAACAGTGGTAACAGATGTGTCCTTCATTCATTATTGATTGCCCTACTTAATTTACTGATATTTATAAGTATTACCTTATTTATACATCATTATTTGTCGACTTAGTAAAGCAAAGAACAACGACCTCTCGAGCAAAACAAAAACATGAGTCACATATCTTTGGTTAACTTATTTACTTAAACGATTTATTTAACGAAAACAGGTGAAAGGTATAACGGGCGAGGCGCTTTATATATTTACCTATTTATACATTAATATTTGTTTATTCTTAAGACGCTAATCTATGTCCCTCAGCAAACAGGGTGACAACTTCCCAATGTGATTCATATCTTATTATTTATTTATATATTTGTTTATTTATTTGCTTACTTATTTACTGTTCAGACGCTAATGTACCTCCCTCAGCAAACAAGGTGACAAGTCTTCAGTGTGCTGCGTATATTTCTTTTTCTTTTTTTCTTTTTCTTTGGTTCTTTCTTTATTCTCAATGCATGTCACTCAACGAACTGGATTACAACTTTTGAATGTTCTTCTTGTATTTCTTGATGTCCTTCTTTCTTTCCTTCTTTCTGTCTCTTTTCTTTTTTTCTTCCTTCCTTTCTTTTCTTTGTTTTTTTAATCTTTTTTCTTTTTCTTTTTTTCTCTTTCTACCTCTTTCTTTTATCGCTTTACTTCTTTCTTTCTTTCTTTATTAATTTATTTATCTCTTTCTATTATTTTTTCTCGTTCTTTCCTTTTTATCTCTTTCTATCTTTCCCTCTTTCTTTCTTCCATGCTTTCTTTCGTCTTTTCTTTCTTTCTTTATTTATTTATTCTTAACGTGTATCCCTCAACAAACAACAAGAAAACAACTCTTCAGTATTCATCAGTGTAGTAAACAATCTCACATCCCTTCATTAACTCCATCCTAGCAACAGCCTTCACCTCAGACTCTAAATATTTCCCAACTCGATAACCTTCATCCCAACAAACATCCCTTAAAATTCATCTTCGCCACCTCACCTCACATCCTTGAACACATCATAGCAACCTTCAACACAGTCTCGAAGCGTTCCCAACTCCACAAGCTCCCTCGCACATTGCAACTCTCAAAATGTGTTCCCCGCTGCAAGTAATATCGTAACGTCTGATTATATCTTGCCCGCCAACGATCAGTATTGCAATTTTCACTGTCTTCTCCCCTTAAAGTTGTTCTCCGCCGCCGCAGAGTTGCTTCTCTTGTTTACTTTCTTCCTGTTCTCTGTTTGCTTTCGTTTGTTTTTGTGTTAACTTTTTTTTATGGGGGACTTCGTAACCGCATGCACTCGACTCGAGCTTAATATCCGTTGTTTTGTTACCTAATGAGTGTATCGAAGTTTTTCATCTATGTTCTTATTTTTGTTTGTTTTCGTTGTTTTTATGCTAACTTTTGGGGGACTTTAACTGCATGCTTCCCTTGATCTTTCTGCACACGACTTTCTACTCAGGGTTATCTCTATGCTGTCTAACTGTTTACCTAACGAGTGTCCATTTCTTTCATCTGTTCTGTCTTCTGTCTGTTTTCGTTGCTTTTATGCTAACTTGTTGGGGGGTACTTGGTAGTTGCATGTTTTCCTTAGATCTCTCTGCACCCGACTTTCTACTCAAGCTCATCTCTTTACTGTCCCACTTCTTACCTAACGAGTGCCTAAGTCTTCCTTCTGCGCTGTTCTCTGTTTCTTATCATTGTTTTTATGCTAACTTTTTGGGTGGTTTGGTAACTGCATGCTTTCCTTGGTCTCTCTGCTCCCTACTTTCTACTCAGGCTCATCTTTGTGCAGTCCACCTTCTTACCTAGCGAGTGTTTAAGTCTTTCATCTGTGCTGTTTTCTGTTTATTTTCGTCGCTTTTATGCTAACTTTTTGTAGTACTTGGTAACTTCATGTTTTCCTTAGACCTCTCTGCACCCGAATCTCTACTCAAGCTCATCTCTTTACTATCCCACATCTTACCTAACGAGTGTCTTGAGTCTTCCATCTGTGCTGTTTTCTGTTTGTTTTCGTTGTTTTTATGCTAACTTTTAGAGACTAACTGCATGCTTCCCTTGGCTTCGTTGCGCATGACCTTCTACTCAAGCTCATCTCTTTACTGTCCAACTTCTTACCTAATGAGTTTCCAAGTCTTTCATCTCTGTATTGTTTTCTATTGGTTCCGTTATTATGCTACCTTTTGTGGGGTTTGCATGCATCCCTTCGCCTCCCTGCACTCGACTTCCTACTTCAGCTATGTCTGTGCTGTTCAACTCCTTAATTATTGTCTTATTTTTTAATCTGTGTCGTCCAACTTGTTTCCTAACCTGTTTGTTCTGTTTTTCATCTCCCACTCTTACTTACCCTCACTTACACTCATATTTTTCTCCTCTCATTTTATTTCTCACTCATCTCACACCCCGACATACTCAAGTTTCTTTTCCCATCTTCTTCTCATTTCAGTTCTCGCACTTAGCTAGCCAATATCTAAGCCTCTCATTTCTGTGCTACCCAACTTCCCACCTAGATTCTTACCTAAAAATATTACTTAACATATTACCTAACTTCTTCCTAGATCCCTACCTAACCGGTATCCAAGTTTTTTCATCTCTACTCTGTCCAACTTCTTCCCTAACCATGTTATAGTAAGATATTAAATAATAATAATACATTGATATCCTACTAAAACAAACACATATCACAGAAAAAATCACAGAAAGCAAACAAAAATCGCAGAAAAAAAATCACAATAAACTCGCAAATAAAGCCCACAGAAAAAAAAGAAAACGCAGAAAATATTCACAAAAACTTATCCCGCGTCTTTTGTCCTTTTTTAGAGAAGCGTCGAGTTACGGGGACTTATTTTTGGTCCTCGGCCGTCAGAAAAGCGTCGCCACATCGCTCCCAAACGATAATGACCCCGGACAACCTAAACCCAAAGTATGAAGCGGGCGGCGGGCGGTCAGGCAGCAGATTATCCCTCGGCGGGCACGCGACGCTCATCATTATAAAAAATCAACAACAACAAATAGCATGAGCCTGCGTGTCAGTTTTGTTATGCCGCATCGGGCCGTGGAGAAAGGGAAAGGCAGCCCGCTGATGACGATGGTGATTTGCCAGTGAACGGAGGGATGCTAATAGTGGCGTGTGTCCATGCCTTGGCTCCGGCAGTATTGTCAAATCTTTAGCCATTCACTGTTACGAAGGAAACACTGAGACGTACCAGACACAGATAAAAAGAAACTCACCCACGGAATGCTTAGTGTTCTAAGTCGGTTTTATAACGTCTTTTTATCCACTTTGGGGTAGGCGATGGCTGAGTGGTTATCGTGACGGCGCCGCGTCCAGGACGACGCGGGTTCGCGCCCCGCAGCTGGGATTATTCACTCACCGCCGAGTGGCCTTAGATTACCCACATGCTGCCCAGAAGACCACCTGTCAACCCGGACTCTAAGAATCTCTCTCTAAAAGAGAGGGTCATTGATGAGCTCCATGGGGCAACATGAGCCAATCAAGATGGCGCCACTATAAGCACTTGCCAAGAAAGCCTTCCGGCGCCATAGGCGGTAACGTAAAAAATAAAGTTGATATTACAAGAAAAAGCACGTGGGTATAGCAGACACACCTATTCTATTTTGAACGTATTAGTATTTGTCAACAGTCTTGTGTCTACTTTGACTTTTTATTCCATTTCTGGGGCGGAGTGAGCTACAAGCGTTGGATTTTCACTTTGTCAAGTCGACGTATTGCAAACTCATTCGTAAAAAGTGATATAAAAAAATCAACCAAAGCAACTGACCACGCCTTGAAGACCGGATCAAAACAGACAAATCGGCCACAGTGGTGTTGTTGGCGACAAAAATTTGGATCTGTCTGAATTTATGTGTGCATACTTGTTCAACATATTGTTATTTCTCGACCGTGAAGTGTCATCAACTATAATAGCTTAGATACATTGACATTCATACGGGCATAGAGTATTCTCAAACACTCGATCGGTTTCCTTTGGAGGGGTCATTCCAAGGACAGTAGTGTTGAAGGCGACGAATACCACGTTTACAAGATCGTGCGAGAGACAAACTTATTTCCCACACAGTGCTATAATGTTATGTAATGTAATGTACGCTAACGCCCCCTCCTCCATTATCGCACCACCCTTGTCTCTATATTGGCATTCTATTGACGGGATAATGCATTACGTTATTACGTTTTATTGTAGTTTTGTATGGAGCTCTTAGCCACGTAAAAACTAATGGCGGAATGTGTTTTTATATCGAAAGCAGCTCAATGGAATGTCTGTCTGTTTTATCTCATCGAATTTAATTTTTTTTTTTTTTTTGTCTT
>NC_066568.1:10702468-10717468 GCF_024679095.1 Eriocheir sinensis | reverse complement strand
TCTCTCTCTTTCGTGATGTAGTAGCACAATAATGAAAGCTTTCAAACACACACACACACACACACACACACACACACACACATACTCACACCCTTTCCCTTCCCTCTCTTCCCCCCCTCGCACATACATACAAACACACAAACACGGTAAAAAGGGGAAAAAAGTTGAAATGCGTCCAAAATAAAACGAGACAAACAAAAAACAAAAAAAAAAAATACCTTCCATTTACAAGCAAAATTCCAATACTTTTCGTTCGTTCTGACTCGCTTATTTCGCTGCGCTTGTCTGTTTTAGTTCTCTCTCTCTCTCTCTCTCTCTCTCTCTCTCTCTCTCTCTCTCTCTCTCTCTCTCTCAATTTATATATTTTTAACCATTTTTTCTCTATTTTTCTGCATAATATTCGTGTTTATTTATTCTCATTTTTTTTCTTTTTTGTGACTTGAGTTGTTTTGGTTCTGTTTTTAGTTTTTTTTATGTATTCAAATTTACTGTCATCTGTTGTTTATTGCGTTATTGTTGTTTCGGTCTCTTATTTTGGGTTATTTCTTCGTGTGTGAGTGTGTGGGGTGAGTGCGCTGGGGGGGGGGGAGTGCGTCCGTCTGTCTGTTTGTCTGTCTCTGTCTTTCTGTCTGTCTGCGTCTCCCTCTCTCTCATGTTAATCTATAATAAGAACTTTCTAACCTTCTGTTCTCCTCCTCTTTTTTCTTTTATATTTCTCTTATATTGTTGGTTTCCTTTTTTATCTGTCTCGCTCCTGTTTTCTCTTTGTCTTTCTCTTATTTTTCTGTTATTACTAGATTATTTTGGCCTATTATTTATTTCTCCTTTTCATTTCATATTTCTTCGCTGTTTCTGTTTCCTTTCTTTTTTTCAGTCATTTTTTCGCCCTTAGTTTTTCCACGCAAGAGTTTTCCGGAATTGTATTAATTATGTAAATCTTCGTCTGTTTTTTTTTTATTGATATTTCCCATTCAGTTATTTCTTTCAGTAATTAATTTTTCATATATTATAATATTTTGCGATTTTTTGCCCACAGTATTTTCCTCCATTAATTAATTGTTTTTTTGGTTCAAAATTATAATGATCTATTAGTCCCTGAATCTTTGCTTTATATCAATGTTGGGAAAATTATTTGTTTTGTGGCTGACTCGCAATGGCTGGTGATGATGATGATGAGGATGATGATATTGATGATGATAATGAGGTTGGTGATGATGATAATGATGATGATGATGAAGAGAGTGGTGATGATGATAATGAGGGTGGTGATGATGAGGATGATAATGATGAAGGGAGTGGTGATGATGATAATGATGATGATGATAATGAGGGTGGTGATGATGATAATGATGATGATGATGAAGAGAGTGGTGGTGATGATAATGAACATGATGATAATGAGGGTGGTGGTGGTGATGATGATGATGATGATAATGAGGGTGATGATGATGATGATGATGATGATAATGATGACTTTTTTTTATAGTTCTCCCTTTGCAATATATTTCGGTTTTCTAAATATTGTTCCCTTTTTCTATTTTGTTTTCTTTTTGTCTATTTTGTTTATTTTTGTTTCGTTTTTTTGCTTCTTTTTGTTAATTATGTTTACTTTTATTTTTTTGTTCTTGCCTTTCCTTGTTTCTCTTACTTCTTTATTTTTTTTTCTTTTACTTTTTTTTTCCTTTCTTGTTTTTTTTCACCTTTTTCTGTATCGTTTTTCTCCTTCTTTATTTATTTCCTTTTATGTTAAATTTCGGTCTTTCTATCTTTACTTTTTCGAATCGTGTCTCTCATTTTTATCCCTTCTTCGGCATTTCTCTTTTTATTTTCATTTAGGTTGTATTTTAATTCCCCTTTTGTCCAATATTTTTTAGATTATTATTATTATTATTATTATTATTATTATTATTATTATTATTATTATTATTATTATTATTATTATTATCATCTTCATTATTTTCTGTGTTTTTCTCTTTTCCGTAACTTTCCTTCCTCCTTTTTTTTTCCATCGTAATATTAATAGTTTCTTTGTAAATATATAACCTCCATTTTTATTTTCCCCGACACTTATTTTATCGTATACTAACATTTTTTATTTTTTTACTAGTGTGTTCTCTCCTTTATTACTCTCTTATTTTTCCTAATTTTTTTTACCCTCATATTTTTATCTACCCTTTTTAGCTACATAATATTTTTCCTCTTGTTTTAATTGTATTTTTTTCGCTGTATGTATTTGTTCTTCCATGTATTTTCTATTTTCTCTTTTTTTGAGCAATTTATTTTCATGCACCCGAGAATATTCGTTATACTGTTTTGTATGTTCTTTTTTCGGTGTTTCTCTCCTCTTTCATTTGCTACATTTTTTATGATTCAGTTTTCATATTGTTTGTTTTTATTTTCGTTTTTTTAAATTACGCTCGTTTTTTTCCCTTCGTCTGTTCATATGTTCCACTTTTTCCCTCTTTCTCGACGTTCATATTATCCACATTTTCTATTTCCTTCTTATCCATTTTTTCATAGTGTTTGCTTTCTATTTCTTTTCTCGTTTTTCATATATTATTTTTCTCTATCTGGTTCATATGTTTCGCTTTTTTCCTCTTTCTCGTCTTCGTTTTTTTCTATATTTGTTTCACTTTTTTTCAATTTTTTTTCTTATCCATTTTTTTCATATTATTATCTTTCTATTGTCGTTTTTATATCCTCCTTTTTTTCTCTTTTTCTCGGTTCATTGGCTTCACTTTTCTGTTTCTCGTCTTCGTCTTTCATATTTTCCACTTTTTTCTTCTTTTTCTTATCCATTTTTCATATTATTTGCTTTTATTTCTATTCTCGTTTTTCATATGTTCAACTTTTTTTCTCTTTTCCTGGATCATATACTTTACTTACTCTTTCTCGTCTTTGTTTTTCATTTGTTCAACTTTTTTTCTCTTTTCCTGGATCATATACTTTACTTACTCTTTCTCGTCTTTGTTTTTCATATGTTCAACTTTTTTTCTCTTTTCCCGGATCATATACTTTACTTACTCTTTCTCGTCTTTGTTTTTCATATGTTCAACTTTTTTTCTCTTTTCCCGGATCATATACTTTACTTACTCTTTCTCGTCTTTGTTTTTCATATGTTCAACTTTTTTTCTCTTTTCCCGGATCATATACTTTACTTACTCTTTCTCGTCTTTGTTTTTCACTTGTTCCACTTCTTTTCTCTTTCTTGGTTCATGTGCTCCACTTTTTTCCCTATTTGCTATTATGGTTTTCATTTGCTCTACTTCTACTTATTTTATTTCTCATGAGTGTTTCCCTATATTCATGGTGCAGAAGAAGTGTCAAACAACCACCAGGGCCATAAAACTACCCCTGGAAATGCCCACAAGTCCTACGAAAGCCTTGTTAAATGTCTTGTATAAGTAATCCAAAATGTTTAACCCTTGGCTTGTCTCGTGAGGAGAGAGAGTGTGTGTGTGTGTGTGTGTGTGTGTGTGTGTGTGTGTGTGTGTGTGTGTGTGTGTGTGTGTGTTCTTTCATGATTATTTTTTTCTCCTATTTATTTTTCCGTGTCCACTTTTCTTATTTCCTGTCTCATGATACACTTTTTTTTCCTATTTCTCGTCTAGTTTACGCACATTTTCTTACTTCCTTTTTTCTTTAACCCCCTTTTTTCAACTCCTTCATACCTCATTTGATCCACTTTTGGGGGTCCACTTTCTCTTCGATCCACTTTTCTTCTTATTTCTCTTTCATCTTATCTACATTTTCCTACTTCCTACCTTCTATGACCGCCTTTTTATCCTCTTTTTGGGGGTCCACTTTCTCTTCGATCCACTTATTTCGTATTTCTCATCCATATTCCACATTTTCCTACTTCTTACCTTCTATGACCGCCTTTTTATCCTCATTCTTACCTCACATGATACACTTTTATGTGGTCCACTTTCTCTACGATCGACTTATTTCCTTTTTCTCATTCATATTATCCATACTTTCCTACTTCCTACCTTCTATGACCTCCCTTTAACCTCATTCTCTATCTTTTATGTAGGATCGACTTTCTCTATGATGTCAAACTACTACACTACGAGACGCAACTTTTCACCTTAACCTTTCTCTATGATCCTCCTCTCTTGCGATATATATTTTTTTTCCAGTCGTCAATTTGTTTTTTACGTAAGACTCAAATTAGGTCAGACGCTCCCTTTGATCATAAGCTGCCCGTTCCGTAGGATCCGCGTCGCCGTTAGGTGCGCTCGGCGACTTACAGAGGCGGACGAGGATATGTAGTAGTAATGATGAAAATAAGAGTAAGGAGAGAAAAAATTGAAGGTATGTAAAAAGTTAAAGAAAAAAATTACTTACAGCGGGGCACAAGGATGTTTAACATTAATAACAGTGATAAAAATATGAGGAAAATTAGAGGAAAATAAATTATAAAAGGAAAAGATGACTTACAGAGGAGGACGAGGATGTGTAGTAGTAATAATAAGAGGAAAAAAAAATATATACGAAAAAGTTAAAAGAGGATAAAGAATAGATAAAGATGACTTGCAGAGGAGCACAAAGGTTATGTTATAAAGATAATGATGATAATTTTTTTTACATCAAAGGACACGGCTCAAGGGCAACAAAAAGAGTACAAAAAAGAGAGGTCAATTTCGGGTGGAGAGGTGTCTTGATACACTCTTCTTGAAAGAGGTCAAGTCGTAGGCAGGAGGAAATACAGACGAAGGAAGACTGTTCAAGAGTTTACCAGTGAAGGGGATAAAAGAATGATATGCTGGTTAACTGTTGCGTAAGGGGTTGGGCAGCATAGGGATGAGCATGAGTAGAAAGTCGTGTGCAGCGGGGCCGCGGGAGAGGGGGAGGCATTCAGTTAGAAAATTCAGACGAGCAGTCAGCGTGAAAATATCGATAGAAGATAGAAAGAGAGGCAACATGGCGGCGGAATTTAAGAGGTAGAAGACTATCAGTAAGAGGAGGAGAGCTGATGAGACGAAGAGCCTTAGACTCCACTCTGTCCAGGAGAGCTGTGTGAGTGGAGCCCACCACCCGTGAGAGGCATACTCCATATGAAGAAATAGGAAGAAAACTAGAAAAAAGATAAAGAGAAATGATAGTAATAATAATAATGATATGAATAGCGATGAGACTAAGAAAAAGTAAAGAATAATTAAAAGATAAAACAAGATCAAGAAAAGAACGACTTACAGCGAAGGGCAAGAATATGCAATAGTGTTAATAATAACTAAAGATGAAAAAAAAATGAAAAGAAAAAATAAGAAGTTGAAATGCAGTGGGGGATAATTATATGATAGTAAAAACAATGATAAGAAAAAGGGGAATAGACGAGGAGAAGTAAAAGAAGAAAATAGAAGAAGAAAGCGATGACCAAGAAGAAGAGGAAGAACAAGAAGAGGAAGACAATGAAAATGAAGACGAAATCGATTAAACTGATGAAAATGAAGAAGAAAATTATGGATATGAATATGAAAAGGAAGATGAAAATGAATAAAAATTTGAAGCTGAAAAATAAGCTCAATAGAAACATCAATAATTACGAGAACAGCAGCACTAATGACAACGAACAACAACAATAATAGTAATAATGATAATAATAATAATAATGATAATAGTAACAACAACAACAACAACAACAACAACAACAACAACAACAACAACAATGACCACCACCACCACCTCCTCCTCCTCGGTAATGAAGTCCGGAGTCTCGCGTCAAAAAGGAGTCGCGTTCTAATGATTGGATTCCCTCATTAACGCTGCCGCCGTCTCCTAATTGGCCCGCACCGCACACCCTTGACGCGCCGGTGTGTGTGTGTGTGCGTGTGTGTGTGTGTGTGTGTGTGTGTGTGTGTCCGTCCGTCTCTGTGTCTGTCTATACCTTGTCTTATCTTGTCGTGAGTGTGTTTGTGTGTGTGTGTGTGTGTAATTCGACACGGCCTGATCACGTCCTGGACTCGTCATCGCCACCAAGGACACTCCCGATTACAAGTTCATTACACGTTTAGTTGATCTCAGCGTACTGCCGGGGCCTTCACACACCACACCGAAATTCATCTCTTCTGGCGACTCAATTCTTATTTCTTTCGAGGGAGCAACGCTTAGTGGGCCTGTTTTGTGTGTATATGTTTACTTCTTGCCCTTTAACTGCTTCCTATGCTGTAAAAAAGGCCACAAATAAGATAAGGTAGATTATCATGAGTGTTTTTCACATCCATGGTTTAGAAGCCTTATCAGTCTACCACCAGACTCATAAAACTTTTCTTCCAATACTAACACAACATTTAAGAAAGCCCTATGAAATGTGGTTCTGTAAGCCCCTAAATGCCTAAGAATAAGGGCCTGGGTATCGTTCAGCAGACAAGCTTCCTTTTATCATATGCCTCAAAGACTTAGAAATTGAACTGTACCTTCCCTATCATTGTTTGCTGATGACGCTAAATTGGGCGGAAAGGCTCTCACGACGGCCGATTGCGATACTCAGAAAGACCTTGACCGGGTTATCCAGTGGTGAGAGAAGTGGCAAGTGCCTTTAAGACTTCAACAAGGCCCGGAAACAGTAACCATGCAGAGAACACGCCTGGTAAGCCTGCGAGGGCCGTGCCGGAGTAATCAAGGTTCATATTCTCAAAGACTTCGGGGCTTACACACTTACATTTGACAAGGCTTTTGGAGAGGTCGTGTTTGCATTTCGATGGGGAGTTTTAGTTTGACGAAGCTTCTGGGAGAGGTTGTGTTGGCATTTCGATGGGGAGTTTTAGTTTGACGAAGCTTCTGGGAGAGGTCGTGTTGGCATTTCGATGGGGAGTTTTAGTTTGACGAAGCTTCTGGGAGAGGTCGTGTTGGCATTTCGATGGGGAGTTTTAGTTTGACGAGGCTTCTGGGAGAGGTCTTGTTGGCATTTCGATGGGGAGTTTTAGTTTGACGAAGCTTCTGGGAGAGGTCTTGTTGGCATTTCGATGGGGAGTTTTAGTTTGACGAGGCTTCTGGGAGAGGTCGTGTTGGCATTTCGATGGGGAGTTTTAGTTCGACGAGGCTTCTGGGAGAGGTCGTGTTGGCATTTCGATGGGGAGTTTTAGTTTGACGAGGCTTCTACACCATGAACTCTAAAAAACACTCATGAGAACCCGACTAATCTCCTTTGTGGCCTTGGGAAATGGTGTTGTGAGAGTCGGAACTGTCTAAGAATACCGGTTCCTTTCTTAGAGGTTGTGTTAGCATCTCCACGGGACGTTTTATGAGCCTGGTGGTAGTTTGACAAGGCTTCTGCACCGTGGACTCCAAGAACCACTCATGAGAACCCAATTAATCTCCGTTTGTGGCCTTGGGAAATAGTGTTGTGAGAGTCGGAACTGTCTGAGAATACCGGGTCCTTTCTTAGAGGTTGTGTTAGCATCTCCACGGGACGTTTTATGAGCCTGGTGGTAGTCTGACAAGGCTTCTGCACCGTGGACTCCAAGAACCACTCATGAGAACCCAATTAATCTCCGTTTGTGGCCTTGGGAAATAGTGTTGTGAGAGTCGGAAGCGTCTGAAAATATCGAGTCCTTTCGTTGAGGTTGTGTTAGCATTTCCACGGGTAGTTTTATGAGCCTAGTGATAGCCTGACAAGGTTTCTGCACCGTGGACTCCAGAAACCACTCATGAGAACCCGACTAATCTCCTTTGTGGCCTTGGGAACTAGTTGTTGTGAGAGGCGAAAGCATCTCAGCATACGGGTCATATTTTTCTTTCTATCACAATATTTTCCTCGCCTTCGATTATCGCCATATGACCACGCAGTTCCGGCGCCAAGTATGGAATGCCCCCAATAATCATCATCATCCATCGATTATCCTCTCCTACATACACATATTTATCCTATTTATTGCCATTTCATGATGCTATGGGTCGTATTGCAAGACATATCGCCGCCCAAGAACACATATTTGACAAGGCTTTCGTAGGAGTGGTGGGCATTTCTAGGGGTAGTTTTATGACCCTGGTGGTAGTGTGAGTCTTCTTCTGTACCATGAACCTGAAGAAACACCCATTGGAACCCGACTGACCCCCTCTTTGACCTTTAGAAATGGCTGATGTGTGAAGCGAGAGTGTCTTATAATACCAACCTATTTGCCTTTATTATTGTCTCCTAAATATAATAATAAAAAAATAATAAATGGTACAGGTAAGAGATCCAGCCCACCTACATACATATATCTATCCTGGTTATTGCCGTTTCATGATACTATTTGCCTTTATTATTGTCTTCTAAATATAATAATAATAAAATAATAAATGGTACAGGTAAGAGATCCAGCCCACCTACATACAGGGAAAAGATCCAGTCCAAAGCACGTTAGCATACTGGCCCCGCTCCTGAGGTCACAGTATTGATCAACGCCCTTCAAAACACCATAAGTCAGCCTGTGAATCAGCGGTTACTAGGCTCCGGGTCATCGTTAGGGAGTTTGGATGTAAGGCGCCGGGGAGTAATGTTATCTTCGTCTGGCTCGGTGGCGTTACGGGCCCTGGAATACGAACTTCTGCCCCGGTCCCAAATTACAGGAAGGACGTACAAGTATTATTAGAGAGAGAGAGAGAGAGAGAGAGAGAGAGAGAGAGAGAGAGAGAGAGAGAGAGAGAGAGAGAGAGAGAGAGAGAGAGAGAGAGAGAGAGAGAGAGAGAGAGAGAGAGAGAGAGAGAGAGAGAGAGAGAGAGAGAGCACAGGAAAGTTATGTCATTATTAGCTAAGGACACAGACGTATGGAGAATGCCTACAGGATCTACAGCTTAGTAAAGAGACAACGAGGAAGGATCACTCATCTCAATTCTTTTTTTTAAGGAGCAGCGATCACCGGACTTTTTATATGTGTTGTTTCCTTTGTTTTTGCCCTTGAGCTGTTTCCTTACTGTAAAAAATGCCCCAATATCAATAACGTCGATCAATGAAAGATATTTATTCAAACAATTTCGGGAACTATAAATAACCTTTGCCAATACCAGAGAGGCGACGAGACATCAGGGGGATATTTTTTTCACGGAGCAGAAGTATTTAGTGCGCCAACGACTGCGAAAACATTATCACGTTCAGCGACGCCCATCACTCAAAGTTATTTATTCAAACTATTTCGGTAACTATATCTAAAGTTCGCCGCCACAAGGGAGGCGATGCAGCACCGATGTCATGGGGATGTTTTTTCACGAAGCAGAAGTAGTTGGTGCGAAAACATCAACACAGTCACCACGTCGATCTCCGATAGATATTTATACTCCTAACTATTTCGTGAACCACAAATAACCTTTGCCAGTACGAGAGAGGCGACGCAGCACAGGCACCAGCAGGACATGTTGTTCATGAAGCAGAAGTGTTCAGTGCGAAAACGAGTGCGTCAACATCAACACATTTAGGAACTTCCAAAGGGAGGCGGCGGCTGGGTGTTAGCGGGACGGCGCCGTGTCCAGGACGAAGCGCGTTCGCTGTCCTGGAGACCACCTATCAACCCGGACTCTAGATTCTCCCTCTACAAGAGAGGGTCATTGATGAGCTCCGGGGGGCAGCATGAGCCAATCAAGATGGCACCACTATAAACACTTGCCTGCGCCACAACGGACTGGGGCCAACCATCAGGCCCCACCAAGAAAGTCTACCGGCGTCATAGGGGAAAAACATTAAAAGAAATCACTCAGTTATTTATATGCCAAGGTATTTCGGGAACTATGAATAACCTTTGGCCACGCCCAGCGAGGCGACGCCTTACAGACATCTGTAGGATATTTTTTTAACGAAACAGGATAGTCAGTGTGAAAACGAGTGCGTGAACATCAACACATTCAGTTATTTATATTCCAAGGTATTTCGGGAACTATAATTAACCTTGGACACTACCAGAGAGGCGACGCAGTAGACACCAGAAGGATATTTTTTTTACGAAGCAGAAGTATTTAGTGCGAAAACGAGTGCGAAAACATGACCGATATCAATAACATCATTCATTGGAAGGTACTTATCCAAACTAATTCAAGAACTATAACTAACTTTTTGCCAATTCAAGAGAGTTGGTCGAAGCGGCAGATAGGGACGAAAATTATTAGTAAGTCATTCGACAAAGTGCCTCATCAAAGACTCCTCACTAACATAACGCTCAGTTTTATGACACTCACTTCTCACATCAGCTATTTCTAAAGGCCAAAGAGGGCATTAATCGATGTCTAATGAGTGTTTTCTTAGGTTCACAGTACAGAAGAAGGGTCAAACTACCACCAGTGTCATAAAACTACCCCTGGAAATACCCAAAACTCCTACGGAAGCCTTGTCATATATGTGTACTTGAGCGCCGAAATGTTTAAAAATACGGCACCATGGATCGTGGGACAGAGGGTAAAGCGCTGAAGTAGATCGAGGCGTGGCTGATAGACAGGACGGACAGGGCTCAGGTTAATGGCGATAAGCCGGATTGGGCCGAGTTACTAGCGGAGTCCCGATCAGTTTTGGGCCCATTGCTGTTTGTCATATTTGTCCTTTCTCAAATGATTCACTTTTTCCCTGTTTATTTTTCCATGTTCCCTTTTCTTATTTTCTGTCTCATGATCCTCCTTCCTTCCCTCCATCCCTCCCCCTCTCCTTCATTTCTTTACTCCTTTCTCATAATTATCAAGTGGTTTTCTGCTGTCTGCTCTTCCATGCTTCCAAGTTTCCTTATTCTCTTTCTACTGTTACTTATTATTACGAGCACAGCAACTACTACTACTACTACTACTACTACTACTACTACTACTTCTACCACCACCACCACCGCCACCGCTACCGCCACCACCACCACCACCACCTCCTCCTCCTCCTCCTCCTCCTCCTCCTCCTCTTTCTTTTCAAGTCCCATCATTATCGCTGCGCAGGGCGAAGTAGATATTAATGAAGGAACAAAAAAAATAATAAAAGCAAAAATAGATCAAGAACGAGAGACCAGGTTCACAGAGAGAGAGAGAGAGAGAGAGAGAGAGAGAGAGAGAGAGAGAGAGAGAGAGAGAGAGAGAGAGAGAGAGAGAGAGAGAGAGAGAGAGAGAGAATATTTTTGTTCTTTTTTAATTATATTCTACTTTATATATTTATTTTTCTCATTTATCCTTCCTTCCTTCCTTCCTTCCTTCCTTCTTGTCCTTTCTCTTTCTCTAATAATTTATGTCTTCCTTCGCTCCTTCCTTCCTTCCTTTTTCCTTCCTTCCTTCTTCCTTCCTTCCTTCCTTCCTTCCTTCCTTCCTTCCTTCCTTCATCCTTCCTTCCTTCTTCCTTCCTTCCTTCCTTCTTCCTTCCTTCCTTCTTCCTTTCCGTTCCTTCTTCTTTCTTTTCCTGTAATTCTTTCTTTTTGTATTACTTTCTTCCTTCCATCCCTCCCTTCCTTCCTACCTCGCTTCCTTCCAACCTCCCTTCTTTTCCCTTCCTCCCTCCTTCCCTCCCTCCCTCCTTCCCTTCCCTTCCCTTCCCTTCCCTTCCCTACACTTCTCTGCCCTACCTTTCCTCCATCCATCAATCCTTCCCCCTTTCCTCCCTTCCCTCCCTCCATTCCTCCCTCCCTCTCTCCCTTTCTCGCAGGTGCACAGGTAGTGGGCTCTAACGAGAAGTAATCCACGGACGTCCACAGGTAATGGGACCATGAGTACCACAGGGAGTGGGGAGGGAGAGAGAGAGGGAGGGAGGGCAAGAGAGGGCGAGGGAAGAAAGGGAGGGAGAAGAAAATGAAATGAGGGACGAAAGGGAAGGAAGGAAGGAAGAGAAGAGAAGGAAAGAAGAAGAAAGAGATAAGGAGAAAGGAAGGGAAGGAGAGAGAGAGTAAAGGGAGGAAGGAAGGAAGTGGAGACGAAGGAAGGAAGAAAATAAAGGAAAGAGGGAAAAAGGAAGAGAGAAGGAGAGGAAAGAATTAAGTAGAGAGGGAGGGAGAGAGAGAGATGAGGGAAGAAAAGGAGGGATGGAGGGAAGGGAAGGAAGGGAGAGAGAACGAGAGGAAAGAGTTAAGTAGGGAAGGAGGGAAGGAAGGAGGGGAGGGGAGGGGAAGAAAGAAAAATGATAAGGAAAGGAAGGGGAGAGAGAGAAAGAGGGGAAAGGGGTGAGGAAGGAAAGAGAGAAAATATATGACTAGTAGGGAGAGAGAAATGAAGGAGGGAGGGAGAGAAAGAGGGACTGAGGAATGGAGGGAGGGAGGGAAGAAAATACAAAAAGAAAATGAAAAGAAGAGATGGAGGAATGAAGAGAGGGAGAGGAAAGGAGGAGATAGGAGGAAGAAGGAAGGAAGGAAGGAAGGAAGGAAGGAGAGAAAGTAAGAGAGAAAAAGTAGAGTAAAAAAAAATATCGAAAGTAGGAAGGAAGGAAGGAAGAGATGAAGAGAGAGAGAGAGAGAGAGAGAGAGAGAGAGAGAGAGAGAGAGAGAGAGAGAGAGAGAGAGAGAGAGAGAGAGAGAGAGAGAGAGAGAGAGAGAGAGAGAGAGAGAGAGAGAGAGAGAGAGAGAGAGAGAGAGAGAGAGAGAGAGAGAGATTTCAAAGTAAAGAGATAATGAGAAAGGAGGAAAGGAGGGGAGGGAAGAGAGGGAGGGAAGGGAGGAAAGGTAAGGAGGAAAAAATACTGTTTAAGAGAGAGAGAGAGAGAGAGAGAGAGAGAGAGAGAGAGAGAGAGAGAGAGAGAGAGAGAGAGAGAGAGAGAGAGAGAGAGAGAGAGAGAGAGAGAGAGAGAGAGATTAGGAGGGGGAGAGATGGGAGGTAGGGACTAATGAGGTAAGGAAGAGGTAGGAGGGAGGGAGGGAGGAAAGGGAAGGAGAAATGGAGGGAAAAAAAGAGTAAGGAGAAAGATTAACCGTAAGAGAGAGAGAGAGAGAGAGAGAGAGAGAGAGAGAGAGAGAGAGAGAGAGAGAGAGAGAGAGAGAGAGAGAGAGAGAGAGAGAGAGAGAGAGAGAGAGAGAGAGAGAGAGAGAGAGAGAGAGCACATGATATAAGAAAAAAAGCAAAAATAAGAGATAGTAGAAAAAGAAAAAACAAGAAGAAAAAGAAAAAAAGAAAGAGAGGGAGAGGGAGAGAGAATGAAAGGAGAAGCCGAACAGTTGAATAAAAAAGGAAGAATAAAGAGAGAGGAGAAAGGGAGAGAAAGAGGGAGAGAGAAAAGACTGAGTAAAGGGGAGAAGAGGAAGAAAAATGGAGAAATTAGAGAATGGAGGGAAGAAGAGAATGAAGGACGAACGGAAAGGATGGAAGGAGGGAACAAACACTGGAGAATATAAGGAGAAGAGGAAGAAGGAAGGAGAGAAGGAAGGAAAGAATTAAGGAAGGAAGCGAAAGGAAGGAAAGAAGAAAGAGTGAAAGGAAGAAGGAGGAAAAGGAGAAATAAATAAATAAATGAATAAATGAAGTAAGAAAGGAATAAAAAAGGAAGGAAGAAGGAAAGAAGGAAAGAAGGAAAAAGTGGAAGGAAGGAGAGAAGGAAGGAAGACTGAGCGAAAGAAGGAAAAATATAAAGAAAGGAATGAAAAAAGAAAAAATATATAAAAAAGAAAAAGAACGAAAAAGAGAAAACACAAACACAGGTAGTGGGCAAAGGCAAGAATCTGCTTTAATAAAGACCAACAGCCGCACAGGTAGTGGGGAGGAAACGAGAGGAGGAGGAGGAGGAGGAAATTAAGAAGTAAAAGGGAGAGGGACGAGAAGGGAAGGAAACTGAAGCATCGAATAATGACAAGAGAGAGAGAGAGAGAGAGAGAGAGAGAGAGAGAGAGAGAGAGAGAGAGAGAGAGAGAGAGAGAGAGAGAGAGAGAGAGAGAGAGTAGTAGTATGATAACGTTGGGAGGAAGAAAATAAAAACTAAAAGAAAAAACATAAGGAAGGATGGAAGGAAAGGAGGAAAGGAAAAAAGGGAAAAAAGAGGAAAGGAAAAAAAACAAGAAAGGAAGGAAGGAAGAGAGGAAATAAACAGATCAAGGAAATGAGAAAGAAAGGGAATAGAATATGAAAAAGAAAAAGAAAGTAAGAAAGAAAAAGGAATTAATGTCAGAAGGAAGGAAGGAAGGAAGGAAGGAAGGGAAAAAACAATAAAGGAGGAATGAGAGAAACAATTAAAGAAAGTTCTAATTGCAGTCGAGAGAGAGAGAGAGAGAGAGAGAGAGAGAGAGAGAGAGAGAGAGAGAGAGAGAGAGAGAGAGAGAGAGAGAGAGAGAGAGAGAGAGAGAGAGAGAGAGAGGTTATGAAAAGTAAGAAATAAAGGAAGAAATGATAAATGAGAGAAAATAAAAGGAGGAGGAAGGAAAATTGGAGAAAATATAAGGAAGAGGAGAGAAGGAATAACGTGATAAATAAAGAGGAAAGAAGGAAGGAAGAAGTAATAAATAAGATAAAAACAAGATTGAAAGAAAGAGAATGAAAGAAAAAAACATGAAAGAAGAGAGGAAGAAAGAATGAAGAACGCAAAAGAAAGAAGAGAAAAGAGGAAAAAAGTATTGAAGGAAAGAATTAAGAAAGCAAGAAGTAACGAATGGAAGAAGAAGGGAAGAGGAAAGAAAGGAAGAAAAGAAAGGAAGGAAGGGAGAACGAGCGAGAAAGATGGAGGAAAGAGAAAGAAAGAGAAAAAGAAGAAGAGAAAAAAGAAGATAGACAGAAAAAAAATGAATTAAAAAATATTGAAAAGAAGAAAATGAAGAAAAAAAAGAGAACAGACGGAAGGAGGAAAGAGAAGAAGAGAAGAAAGGAAGAAAGAGAAGAAAAAGAGGAGGAAAGATAGGAAAGAGGAAGGACGGAAGAAACTATTTAAATGAAGCTCAAATTGCACTGTTTGGAACGAAAAGTAATTAAAAGAAGGAAGGAAGGAAGGAACAAAAGGGAGGGAGGAAGGAAGCAGGGAAGGAAATGAAGAGGGAAGGAAAGAAGGAAGGAAGGATATAACAAAAGGGAGAAATAGGTAAACGTAAAGAAAATAGAAAATGAAAAAAATAGGAAAGATGGGAGATAAGAAAGAGAGAAAGGAAGGAATGAAGGTGAAGA
>NC_066568.1:10659968-10694968 GCF_024679095.1 Eriocheir sinensis | reverse complement strand
CACCACCACCACCAACACCACCACCACCACCTACAGCAACAACAACATCGCTTTGCTAACTGTGACGATGATGTTTTAAGAGTTCAACACCACCACCACCAACATCAACACCAACACCACCACCACCACCACCACCACCACCATCGCTTTGATAATTGTGACGATGATGTTTAAAGAGTTCCCCACCACCACCACCACCACCACCATCATCATCACCATCACCAACATCAATACTACTAGATTAACCGATACTGTCGATGAGTTTTTGTTTTGAAAGTCCACCACTACCACCACCACCACCACCACCACCATCACTATCACCCCCACTTTTGCCAATGATTACGATGGTGTTTTGGGTTAACAGTTCATCACCAATATGACCCTCACCACCACCACCACCACCATCTTGCTAATGATGGTGATGATAGTGTTTCCTTTGCATGACGTCACTTCCCCTCCCCCTCTCCCTAACACACAAACACGTTCCGGTCATGTTCAAGTCAAGGTCACACTTCCTCCCCCCTCACATCACTTTCCTTCCTTCTCTTCGCTTCACTCAACACAACTTCTCAGGGATTTGTGTTTCATCGCCGACGCGGAACAACACTCCCGAACAACACTCTTCGCATTACTTTTGGGTCCTCTTGGCGCGCAGACCCCCGGGAAGGGTTCGTATACGGGTCGCCGTGGTTCCTCGTTCACCAATTCCAGGAAGAAGCCGTGAGCGGTGAGGGCCAAGTGAGGCGAGGCCAGGCGGCGACGACAGCGACACACCCTCCCTCACCGACGGCCGGAGAAGCACTGGCGGCTGGCGGGGTTGCAGGCAGGGCGAGAAAATCCGTAGAGTTGTGCTGAGGAAATCTGAGGACTGGTCGGTATTCTCGGCGTCACATTCTTAAACCTTTAGTCGCCCAAGCACACGGATTTGACAAGGCTTTCATAGGAGTTTTGAGCATATACAGGAATAGCTTACTGATCCCTCTTGTAGGCTGACCCTTCCTCTGTACCATGAACCTAAAAAAACACGCATTACAACCCGACTGATCTCCTTTTTGGCCGTTGGAAATAGTTTATGTGAGGTGTGGAAGCGTCTGAGAATTTCAACCTTATGCTCCTCACACTTCACCCATCAACTATTTCAAAAGACCAAAAAGGAGATTAACCGGATTCTCATGAGTGTTTTTTCAGGTTCATGGTACAGAATTAGAGTCAAACTTCCACCAGGGTCATAAAACTACCCCAGGAAGTACCCATAAGCCCCAGCAAAAGCCTTGCCACATGTGTGTGCTTATCCGTCGAAGTGTTTAATAATATACCCTTGGAGGCGAGGCGAAACTCTGGGGACGCCTAAGCCCTGTAGGAGGCTCTGTCGATCACCTGAGTGTGTGCTGCCAGACAAGCTCAGTATAGATTAGTCTGTCAATCCGTCTTGCCAGTTAGCCAGTCAGGTCGGTAATTCAGTAAATCAGTCATTCACCCTAACCAACGTGTCTGTCACTCAGTCAGCCACCAGTCAAACCGTTTAATAGCAAACTTAACAGCCCGTCATTCAGTAAGAACCGTAGTTGCGAGGTCAGCGTGATGTCCTTCCTTAGTACGTAGTTTTCAAAGCAACCACAATGGAAGTTTGGAAAAGTCGCGAAAGTCAAGAAACATTATGTCAAGGGTGAGGTGACCTGTTTTTGGCCCTTCTTAAGGCTTGGTTCTGCTGTGCGAATGTGTGTGTGTGTGTGTGTGTGTGTGTGTGTGTGTGTGTGTGTGTGTGTGTGTGTGGCCTTTATGAAGATCACTGCGATACCCTTCCCGTGACCTCCCATCTCTACTTTATCTTACAGGAGCAGTGATCAGTAGGCTTTTTTATTTGTTCTGGCGATGTGTGTTTAGTGAGGGTAGCGATAATGGCGATGATGTTTAGCGATATTGGCGATAATAACGACGATATTTGGCGATGATGTCTGGCGATAACGGTGATAATATTTGGCGATGATTAGCGAAACTGGCGATTATGGCGATGATATTTAGCGATGTTGGCGATGATGTTTTGCGATATTGGCGATAATGGCGGTAATATTTTGCGATGATGCTTACTGATAATGACGATAATGGCGATAATGCGGAAGATATTTGGCGATAATGTTTTAAAGATTGCGCCATTATTCACTTGTTCATGGGCCAAGAGTGTAGGGTGACCGCACGATTACTTTGTATCATCATCGCTCGTCTGCTAGAAGGGCAATACTGTTTTGGTCGTTGCCTATCTGTCTGTATCTATGTCCTTGTGTATGTAAGTATATATGTTTCTTCTTTCCTGATCTGTCATTCTGTGTCTCTGTCTGTCCGTCACTCAGAAGCGATCAACACACAAGCCATTAAACACACACAGCAACAAACATCCTAGCGTGACACTAACTTTTAGAAACAATGCGATAAAAGGTAAGAGAACGATGGCGAATATATCGTAAAAACTGACCGACTGAATGTATGACGGGGCGACCATGAATATCAACCCTCCCGTGTGTTTGAGAGCAAGCCACGAGTGTTTCAAGTTCAAGTCGCAGGCATCCAGAGTGTACGTGGCAATGCTTGTTCTCACGAGTGGCCATGAAAATATTTGGCGATAATGTTTTGAAGATTGGCGCCATCATTCATTGACAGCTGTGACCATGAAAATATTTAGCGATAATATTTTGGACTCTGCCATCATTCATTATCACCCTTGCCATGCACATATTTGGCGATAATGTTTTGGACTCTGCCATCATTCATTATCACCCTTGCCATGCACATATTTGGCGATAATGTCTTGAAGGCCGCCATCATTCACTATCACCCCTGACCTTGGATGACCTAAGTGGGTAGCTGGAGGGGCCTTGATCGGCGGTCCATCCCAAAGTCTAAAAATACACAGTCGTCTCGCGCGCAGAATGATGAGGTCACATTGTTCATATCTGTGATTCTAGAGATTTACTACCAGGCTCCGGGGGTCCCAAGAGAAAACTAGAATTAAAGGGCTAACTCGTGTATGACAAATAGAAGGCCCACAAAGAACGCAAGATAAGGGTAGCGGAAAAAGGAGCCTCGAGGTAGAATCCAGAGGTAGATGGAGTAGAGGTCACCCTTGATGTAATATTTCTCGATTTTTATGACATTTAAAAACTTGTGCTTCGGTTGCTCTGAAAACTACTCCGGCAAGACGTCACGCTGACCTCAAAACGGCGCTGCTGCTTACTGAATGACGTGCTGTTAGGTTTGCTGTTTAACTGTGTGACTGGTGGATGACTGAGTGACTGACACGTTGGTTAGCCTGAATGACTGATTTACTGAATGACGTGCTGTTAGGTTTGCTGTTTAACTGTGTGACTGGCGGCTGACTGAGTGACTGACACGTTGGTTAGGCTGAATGACTGATCTACTGACTTATCGACCGGACTTGCATTGGAACTGTGTGACATTATGTTCGAGCTGCCTCATAATTAGAACTAAGAGTGGGAGGACCTATGTGTATGTGTGTGTGTGGGGGGGGGGGTGACATGCGCGAACTGCCTCATAATTAGGACTAAGAGTGGGACGACCTCAGTGGGTAGCCGGAGGGGCCTTGTTCCTCGCCCCATCCCAGGCCTTGAGTGCCCATCGTTTGTCGCCCGCCGCAGCGCTGGTCAGGTTTCTCTCCGATAAAGTATAAAAAAAAGGCCAATATAGGAAGCGATACGTATTCTTCGGGACACGATGTTTCAGTTTTATCGGATTTTACGAGTGATTGGCCTGACCACCCTTGCGGCAGGCGGGACACCGACCACTCATATCACCTCCTGACCACTTTCGGTACTCTATAAAAGCCCGTGTGGTCTGCCCTCAAAACACGAGTGGGCGGTTGCATATAGACGCCCTGTCATTCAATCGGTTAGTTTTTACGTTATATTCGCCGTCGTTCACTTAGTTTTTATATCGGAGTGTTCGTAAAAGTTAATTTGTTTGAGGTATTCACGCCGGGATGGTCTTGTGTGTGTTTGGTGGCTCGTGTGTCGATCCGTTTACGAGTTATTATGAGAACAGACGGACATATGAAGAGATAGACCTACAGACAGACAGAAAGACAGGTTAGGAAAGAAAAAGAATACATATAGACCAACAGACAGACAGAAAGACAGATTAGGAAAGAAGAAGCATACAAGATAGATCTTCTGACAGGCAAAGACAGATTAGGAAAGAAGAGGCATACTTGGACCTACAGACACAAAGACAGATTAGGAAAAAAGAAACATTCATAGAGATAGACCAACAGACACACAAATGCAAATTAGGAAAGAAGAAACAGACATTCATTCACATAGAAATAGACACAAACAGACAGGCAGACAGATAGACAGGTTAGGAAAGTAGAAACATACATACATACATAGATACAGAGTGGCGTACATACATACATATAGACAGACAGACAACGACCAAAGTAATATCACCCTCCCACTAGACGAACGAAAATAATGAAAAGTTATCGTGCGCCACCTAACTCATATCACATCCAAAACCCGGTAGCTGCGGGGATCATGTTTCTTAAAGGTCCCTCCAAGCGAGAAAAATAAGAAAAAACACCCCTCACACAAACCACTTCACAATTATATCAAAGCATTTGTGGTCAGATTATGAATGATCTATTTTGGGGGGCTTATATCATTACCAGGTTGTAATTCATAACAAAGAAAAATAAACTGAAGATGACAATGTAGAGAAAACTTTCCTTTATATGTATCTCCCCGAGCAGAATCTGTCCGTCACTGGTAGTCACCATTCACAATACAAAGGCATACCACTGTTCATGATGACGCTCTTTTGTTACAGTATAGGAAGCAGCTCAAGGGAAAAAACAAACAAAATAACAAAATAGCCCACTAAGCGTTGATCCTCTAAAAGTAAATAGAATTGAGTGGCAAGAAGACAAAATAAAATAAAAAAAACAAGAGACAAAAATGACAAAAAAGAAGTAAAAAAAATAGACAAAAAAGATCAACAACCCAAAAAAAGACAAAAAAAAAAAGGAGACGAAAAAATAAGAGACGAAAAAATAAGATACGAGAAAAAAAGAAGAGAAAAAAGAAGAGATAAAATGAGGGAAAAAAGAAGAGAATAAAGACAAAAAAAAAGCCCACTAAGCGCTTCTCCTGTAAAAGTAAATACAATTTAGTGGCCAAAAGAGTCAATTTCGGATGGAGAGGTGTCTGGATCCTTTTTTCGCACGGTTACGCTGTTTGTGCAACGTGCATTTCTACAAACACAGTAAGGGCTAATTGTAAACACAGAGATGGTTTCGTTTAATGATATGAATGACCGTCATGGCGGCGGCGGAGCGACATAACACTGTTACCTCAAACGTGATGGCAGGCGGCGATCTAAATTAAATTACTCTTATGCAGCGGCGCCATATTATCGTACTGAACATTGTATTTATCATTTTTTAGCCTCAAACTCCCGTACCTACAAAAATAACGATGGAAAAATAAAATTAGCTTTAAAAACCGTTATTTATTGATGTTTATTTTTTTCTCCTCTTTCTCTCACCCTCTCCTCTCTCCCTCTCCTCCTCCTCCTCCTCCTCCCAACTTTTTTTTTCTCTCCATTGACGTTTTTTTTCTTCTTTTTTGGTCTTTGAAAATGCAATGCGATGAGTACGAGTTGAGCGTCGGGGACAAACATAGGTGTGAAGGTAACGCCCTGGCGACTCAAAACTGACCATCGCCGCGCTCTTACGACTAAACTCTTGAGCGTCGGGGACAAACATAGGTGTGAAGTTAACGCCCTGACGACTCTGTACTGACCGTCGCCGCGCTCTTACGACTAAACCCTTGAGCGTCGGGGACAAACATAGGAGTGAAGTTATCGCCCTGACGACTCAAAACTGACCATCGCCGCGCTCTTACGACTAAACCCTTGAGCGTCGGGGACAAACATAGGTGTGAAGTTATCGCCCTGACGACTCAAAACTGACCATCGCCGCGCTCTTACGACTAAACCCTTGAGCGTCGGGGACAAACATAGGTGTGAAGTTATCGCCCTGACGACTCAAAACTGACCGTCGCCGCGCTCTTACGACTAAACCCTTGAGCGTCGGGGACAAACATAGGAGTGAAGGTAACGCCCTGACGACTCAAAACTGACCATCGCCGCGCTCTTACGACTAAACCCTTGAGCGTCGGGGACAAACATAGGTGTGGAGGTAACGCCCTGACGACTCAAAACTGACCATCGCCGCGCTCTTACGACTAAACCCTTGAGCGTCGGGGACAAACATAGGTGTGGAGGTAACGCCCTGACGACTCTGTACTGACCGTCGCCGCGCTCTTACGACTAAACTCTTGGCCGTTGGTGACACTGGCTATGCAAGAGTCCCATTAAAGTTAATGTCCGAAGATCACAAGGCTTCTTAACGCTCGAAGACTCAATACTGACCTCGACGCCGCGCCAAAACACTCGATAAAGCAAACCCCGCCGCGCCATCAAGCGTCCCAAGCACCGCCATCGCAGTGCTGCCAAAGTGTAAACTCGGCGCTGCCAACACACGCGGCGGTATCAATAACACGCTACACGGCGACTACAAAACCGCGAGAATAACTAACCCGAGAGTGGCGCGGTAAATAAAGGCGCGAGGCCGTTACTATGACGCAACAAAAGAGAAGAGGTGTGGTGGCGCTCGAACCCTCTAACTCCCACACGACCTCCTCCTCCTCCTCCTCGCTCCAAACCCACCCCCGCCACAGTCTAATAAACAGGCCCATAAAATCCACGGAAAATAGACTTTTGCCGCCAACGTATCGCGGCGCGGCTGACGCAAACAAACACGTCTTGCTCAGCGGCCCGTAAAATGCAGGAGCCCCCTAGTACCTGGCGGGAGGAGGTGCTTAAGGGGGGCCTCCGGGGACCTGTCAGGCGCGCGAGGAATCGGAAGAAACGACGAAACTGCCCCAGGGAAATAATGGAACCCACGAAACTGTCCCAGGGAAATAATGGGAGCCACGAAACTGTCCCAGGGAAATAATGGGAGCCACGAAACTGTCCCAGGGAAATAATGGGAGCCACGAAACTGTCCCAGGGAAATAATGGGAGCCACGAAACTGTCCCAGGGAAATAATGGGAGCCACGAAACTGTCCCAGGGAACTGTCCCACCACGAAACTGTCCCAGGGAAATAATGGAAGCCACGAAACTGTCCCAGGGAAATAATGGAAGCCACGAAACTGTCCCAGGGAAATAATGGAAGCCACGAAACTGTCCCAGGGAAATATTGGAAGCCACGAAACTGTTCCAGGGAAATAATGGAAGCCACGAAACTGTCCCAGGGAAATATTGGAAGCCACGAAACTGTTCCAGGGAAATAATTGAAGCCACGAAACTGTCCCAGGGAAATAATGGGAGTCACGAAACTGTCCCAGGGAAATATTGGGAGCCACGAAACTGTCCCAGGGAAATATTGGAAGCCACGAAACTGCCTTAGGAGGATCAAGTAAACTAGAAAACTGTTTAATCTGTCTTAAGATAAATGAAACTCCGAAGCTGTCTCGGGGAAATCAAGAAAACTTTGAAACTCGCAGAGAAGTAAAGTTTTTGAATATGTATAGAAATCGAAACTACTTACAGGATATCCTACAAGTCAAGAAAATATAAAGAAAATCCTCATAATTGTCCAGCGGTACATAATTTTACTGTAAGATTTGAAATAATGCACATCCGAATTTGTTGGAGATTTTGCCGGAAGTTGAAAATCTAAAGATATTGCCGTACTTATTACTGTGAGCAAAGAGAATGGATAAAACGCCCAAGAATTTTATCTAAACGTTAAAAAAAATGAAGAGACTGCACCGTGATTTCTCATAAAATTCGGAGAATACAGACAGTGTCTGAAAACTTATCAAAGTCTAGACGTTGCGGATGTATTATACTTAAGAAATTAAGGAAATGCAAACATTTTATTTTGAAAAATGACTTCAAATGTGTCGTGTAACAATATGTTCGGGATTTTTGTTCTAAAGGAGCCGAGAAAATACAAAAAAACTTTAGAAAGCTAATCTCAAAACTATCACTGAAAACAACAACAACAACAACAACAACAACAACAACAACAACAACAACAACAACAACAACAACGGAATTGTTATGCTAAAGGAGCCGAGAAAAGGCAAGTTTTCTAAATTGTATCCTGGAGAAACTCATACTTGACAAGGCTCGTAAACACTGGGGAAACTTATATGGAGTTTTAAGTATACTTTCCAGAAAGGTGGCGGGCAGGGGCTGAACGCGGGAATGCTATGAACGCGAGGACCCAAGTTCGTTCGGGCGCAGTTAGAGGACAATTTTCACCCATCATCAAACGTCCGAAGTTCCCCAATATGCTGTCCGTCCGTCCGCCCGTCAGCCTCAAAATGTTCAGTGCCTGTGTCAAGGAGGGAACCGGAGGGCAGTGTTTTTATTTTCACAGCAGAGGCTGCAGTTCAGGGACACAACTTACCACTGAAAGAATAGCCCGCAAAGTACTGATCCAAAGAAGAGATGGATGAAAGGATCTTCCTGAAAAGAAGCTCAGTTGAAGTTGGAGACTAAAAACATAGATTGGCAGCCCTAACAAGACTGATGGGCAACACTAACAAGACTGATTGACAAGACTAACAAGACTGATGGACTGATTAAACGTTTGAGTCATGATACTCCCCTCTCGAAAGCGTTTGAAGTCGTGGAGTGGAAAAATACAGACGAATGAAGGCGGTTTTAATGGTTACCAGTGAAATTGATGAAAGAATGAAGATACTAGTTAACTCTTGCATTGGAAACTTAGGTAGCACGGAAGTGAGCTAGAGTAGAAAGTCGAAATTGACATGCAGTCAGCTACTATAGAATAAAAGATAGCATGAAAACAAAACTTACCAAGGAGGAGCTATGCATTACGGCTCCAGTATAAAACAAAAGCATCCCACTGTAATATCTAGCAAGAACCAACCATCACAACCCTTCGGAAAAATATAAAAAGATAAAACTAGCGCTATTGGGTTTCCTCAGACTATAGAAATCCTGAAAACCACTCAGGCGTTTGTAAAAGAAAAAAATCAGGAAAACAATAACGATTTGCATAAGGAACTTCAGAAAATAAACAAAACTCCGGAAATTTGTTGAGACAGGAATGGGAAAAAAATGAAGACTAATCGGAATGTTTTGGTGTATGTGTGTGTGTGCGTGTGTGTGTGTGTGTGTGTGTGTGTGTGTGTGTGTGTGTGTGTGTGTGTGTGTTTGTGCTTGTAGGTGGGTGTAGAGGAGGAAGTTGGGGGCTAGACGAGCGTGTGTGTGTGTGTGTGTGTGTGTGTGTGTGCGTGTGTGTGTGCCACGCGACACACACACACACACACACACACACACACACACACACACACACACACACACACACACACACACACACAGTTGCCAGTTCGTGTTTTTTTGGTCTAAGTTTTTCATAGTTGTTTCGCCTTTTCTATTTATATATCTATTTATTTTTATCTACTAGTTTTTTTTTTCTTTCCTTTTTGCTCGCCGTTTCCAATCACGGGAATTCCTGCTTCAATTCAGTTATCGTAATTTTGTGGATCTCTCTCTCTCTCTCTCTCTCTCTCTCTCTCTCTCTCTCTCTCTAGTTTTTGCACCGTATTGATTCCTTGCTCAGGTGTGTGTGAGAGAGCAGGTGAGGTGTGAGGTTATGAGAGAGAGAGAGAGAGAGAGAGAGAGAGAGAGAGAGAGAGAGAGAGAGAGAGAGAGAGAGAGAGAGAGAGAGAGAGAGAGAGAGAGAGAGAGAGGGAGCAAGCAAAGGGTAGTGGAAGTAAGTGAAACGAGATTATTGTTTGTGAATATTAAAAAGTCTCTCTCTCTCTCTCTCTCTCTCTCTCGAATCCACTTTTAAGCCACTCAATATCTCAACATACATCTCATTGACATTCCCAGGTATCTCTCTCTCTGTGTGTGTGTGTGTGTGTGTGTGTGTGTGTGTGTGTGTGTGTGTGTGTCCGCGCGCGCTCCTAACATTAGCCATTTCCCTTTATATCACAGAAAGTTACAATCACGAGTGGTCTGTTTGGTGGTGTGCCCGATGTCTTCTACTTTAATAATGTAAACAAAGGTGTCCGCACTGGCGACTGGAGGACGGTCACGCGCGACACCCCGTTTGCTACCAAGAAATGCCCGTAGCGGCGATGAAGAGCCTGCCAGCATCAGTATTACATCACTTTACCAATAAGTGTGTAATGCCGTGCGTGTTGGGGGAAGGGGCTTCAAGAAAGGTGTGTATGTGTGGGGAGAGAGAGAGAGAGAGAGAGAGAGAGAGAGAGAGAGAGAGAGAGAGAGAGAGAGAGAGAGAGAGAGAGAGAGAGAGAGAGAGAGAGAGAGAGAGAGAAATAAATGGAGAGGTGGTTTGCGGGAAGAAGGAAGGGTTGGGTGATGTACGAGAAATGTGTGAAGGAGGAGGGCCTTGTAGGAATGGGAGGGGGGGGGGGTGTAGAGGATGAGGGAGATGAGGGAGGGGTTAAGGTGACCATTGGTTTAGGCGTAAAAATGGAGTGTCGAAAAGTGATCATGTGTGGCGCTGGTTGTATGTTATTCTATGGCTCTTAGGAGAAGTACAGCGTTGGAACCTGCGGCCGTATTGCAAGCTCTCCATTACTGACGGCGTATTGCAAGCTCTCCCTTACGAACGCCGTATTGCAAGCTCTCCCTTACGAACGCCGTATTCCAAGCTCTCCCTTACTAACGCTGTATTGCAAGCTCTCTCTTACTAACGCCGTATTGCAAGCACTGCCTTACTAACGCCGCATTACAAGCTCTCCATTTCGAACGCCGTATTGCAAGCTCTCCCTTACTAACGCCGCATTACAAGCTCTCCCTTACTAACGCTGTATTGCAAGCTCTCCCTTACTAACGCCGTATTGCAAGCACTGCCTTACTAACGCCGCATTACAAGCTCTCCATTTCGAACGCCGTATTGCAAGCTCTCCCTTACTAACGCCGTATTGCAAGCTCTCCCTTACTAACGCCGTATTGCAAGCTCTCCCTTACTAACGCCGCATTACAAGCTCTCCCTTACGAACGCCGTATTGCAAGCTCTCCCTTACGAACGCCGTATTGCAAGCTCTCCTTTACTAACGCCGTGTTGCAAGCTCTCCCTTACGAACGCCGTATTGCAAGATCTCCTTTACTAACGCCGTATTGCAAGCTCACCCTTACTAACGCCGTATTGCAAGCTCACCCTTACTAACGCCGTATTGCAAGCTCTCCCTTACTAACGCCGCATTACAAGCTCACCCTTACTAACGCCGCATTACAAGCTCTCCCTTACTAACGCCGCATTACAAGCTCTCCCTTACTAACTCCGTGTTGCAAGATCTCCTTTACTAACGCCGTATTGCAAGCTCTCCCTTACTAACGCCGCATTACAAGCTCTCCCTTACGAACGCCGTATTGCAAGATCTCCTTTACTAACGCCGTATTGCAAGCTCTCCCTTACTAACGCCGCATTACAAGCTCACCCTTACTAACGCCGTATTGCAAGCTCACCCTTACTAACGCCGCATTACAAGCTCACCCTTACTAACGCCGCATTACAAGCTCTCCCTTACTAACGCCGCATTACAAGCTCACCCTTACTAACGCCGTATTGCAAGCTCACCCTTACTAACGCCGCATTACAAGCTCACCCTTACTAACGCCGCATTACAAGCTCACCCTTACTAACGCCGCATTACAAGCTCACCCTTACTAACGCCGCATTACAAGCTCACCCTTACTAACGCCGTATTACAATTTCTCCCTTACTAACGCCGCATTTCTCCCTTACTAACGCCATGCCTTCAATAGTGATAATATAATAATGATAATAATAATAATAATAATGATAATGATAATAATAATAATAATAATAATAATAATAATAATAATAATAATAATAATAATAATAATAATAATAATAATAATAATAATAATAATAATAATAATAATAATAATAACAGTAGTAGTAGTAGTAATAGTAATAGTGATACCAATAAGAGCCGTGGAGCAGCGTGTAAGGTGAAGGAAGGGACAGGTGCAGACCCTTCTAATTAGCGTTCCTGTGCAGTGTTAACAATCCGTGAATCATTAACCTGTATATGTGTGTGTGTGTGTGTGTGTGTGTGTGTGTGTGTGTGTGTGTGAGAGAGAGAGAGAGAGAGAGAGAGAGAGAGAGAGAGAGAGAGAGAGAGAGAGAGAGAGAGAGAGAGAGAGAGAGAGAGAGAGAGAGAGAGAGAGAGAGAGAGAGAAGAATAGAAAGAAAGAGAGAAAGGAGGGAAGGAGATAAGTGGAGAAGAAGGAAAGGAATGAAGGAAGGAGAAAGGGGGAGGGAAGGAGGGAAAAAACAATGAATAAATAAATTTTGCAAGAAATGAGGGAAGTATAGAAGGATGAAAGGAAAATAGAAACCGGGGAATGAAAGAAGGAAGAAAGAAAATGAGGGATGAAAGAAGAAAGAGCGAGATTTACATAGCTTTACATGGATACTCAGACCGCACAGACTCTTGTTGTCGGTCTGTCCTGTAACCTAACGACATCGAATCAAATGGCCACCAAGACTTTACATTTCTGCCTCTCTGAATATGCAGGTGGTGAAAACGGCGGTCGAGCTTATTTTGAAAGGAGTCAATCGTGTTGCACTGGACCATTGAAGGGGCGGGAGTTTGTTCCATTATCGCGCTACAACCTTGACGAATAAAAAAAAAATGGTGATCTGTGTTCATTTGTTTACACTTAAGGTTTTATGCCATTATTTCTTGTTCAACACGTGTCATCGAGTATAAACAATATGTATAAGATAAATTGAAGTATTTTGAAACATAGTATCAGTTTCTAAAAGAGGCGACGTTTCACAAGATAGAACAGTTTATCAGGTGAAACAGATAGACACATAGACAGACAGACAGACAGACAGAGAGACACAGAAAGCGAATGACTGATTAACACACTGACCTAACGAGAGAGAGAGAGAGAGAGAGAGAGAGAGAGAGAGAGAGAGAGAGAGAGAGAGAGAGAGAGAGAGAGAGAGAGAGAGAGAGAGAGAGAGAGAGAGAGAGAGAGAGAGAGAATGAAAGGCAAACAGACACAGCCAGAAATGTACAGATGAAAGCAACTAGACAAACAGAGAGAGAGAGAGAGAGAGAGAGAGAGAGAGAGAGAGAGTATTAAAGTCAGAGTTAATCAAGTTTGTGAGATTTCTTTTCCCCTTTCCCCTCCATTCCATTTATCTATCATTTATACGTTTTATCTATCGAGCTATTCATCTATGAGGCTGTCTATCTATCTATGTTTTCCTCTCTGCCTCTGCGTATTTATCTATCTTTCTATCTATCCATTAGCTTCTCTATCTCGTATTTTTTTCTGTCTATAAATTTATCTATCAGTTAGTCTATTTATTTTCTGCCCTCTTGTCTATCTGTGCCTCTCATTTCGTGCGTCTATTTATTTATCTATCCATCAACTTGTTTTTCTATCTGTCTGTCTGTCCCTCCCTTCCTTTCTTCCACCCTCCCATTCCTCCTTCTCCACTTCCCTCCTTCCTCCATTTTCTCTCTCTCTCTCTCTCTCTCTCTCTCTCTCTCTCTCTCTCTCTCTCTCTCTCTCTCTCTCTCTCGACTTCGCTGGTCTGTCTGTCTTTCTGTATCAATTAATATGTCTGGTAATTTCCGAACCAATGGCAATCGTTTTTAGGAGTCTTTTGGCAACGGCGCAACTCGGTCATGGTGGAGAAAGGCCAATGCTGTGCCGATACTAAATTAGGGGAATAAATTAGTGATGTCAAATTAGCACCCAGTTCGTTTGACGTCGGTTGTAGAAAAACTGCTCGAGTGTTTCATAATTCTCTTTTTTTTCCTTTTATTTCCTTCTCTCTCTCTCTCTCTCTCTCTCTCTCTCTCTCTCTCTCTCTCTCTCTCTCTCTCTCTCTCTCTCTCTCTCTCTCTCTCTCTCTCTCTCTCTCTCTCTCTCTGCGGTACAATATTTTTCGCCCTGTATCATATTTCTCCTTCCACTTGTTATTCCCTTCTGCATCTATCACTTCTCCTACCCTGTATATCTTGCTGTCTATCGTGCTCTCTATCACGCTGTCTGTTCCTGTCTATTCCGCTGTCTATTGCTGTCTATCGTGCTGTCTATCGTGCTGTCTATCGCGGCTCGGTGGTGTCGCCTCATTAGATAGAAACGAGCGAAGTTGCGCACAAAAAATGGAGATTGCCCGTGTGGCCATTTTAATGAGTGTGTGTGTGTGTGTGTGTGTGTGTGTGTGTGTGTGTGTGTGTGTGTGTGTGTGTGTGTGTGTGTGTGTAATTCACCACGGCCTGATCACGAGCTGGACTCGCTTTCGCCAGCAGGTACCCTCCCGACACGAGCAAGTGCTCATTATCGTCGATCTCTGGGTACTGCCAGGACCTCACACACCACACACACCATCCCCCTTGCGCAAGGGGGGACAGTAACCACTCCTAGTCAACGGAAAGAATCCAGCCTGACCGGCGCTCTAACCGATCGAGCTACCGGAGCGGTGTGTGTGTGTGTGTGTGTGTGTGTGTGTGTGTGTGTGTGTGTGTGTGTGTGGTTATGAATGCACATTTAAAGAATTTTATGGTGTTGATACTCTACCTTTTTCCTCTCTCTCTCTCTCTCTCTCTCTCGTCGGATATCATGTTAACATTATTTAAAACTCTTGTCAATAAACTTTTCTGAAGCTTTTTTTTTCTTTCCTTTCCCTTTTTTTTTCTTTGGTAGCTTGGCGGTGTGTGTCTGACCTTGCTTGTACGGCCGACAGTGTTGCCAGATTATTTTACTTAGCACATCGGATTTTCATGTTTCTGATTCATAACTATCGCGAAAAACATTAGTAATAATCGATTGCAACAATAACCCTAACTGGACCTCGTTATGTGTGCGGGTACGACAGCTTGGGGTCTAATACGGTAGCTGCAATGATCTGAGCACGATAATCTTCATGTTGACGTTGACGGAGCGGGAAGTTTATATATTGTTTCATCCTTTTCTTCTCGGCTTGGTTCACTCTCTCCCCCGTGCTCTTCTCTATCATCATCATCGTTCAGTGGTGAAAGTTCGTGAATATTATGTTCGTTTGCTAAGGCTTTTGTAGAGCCTGCTTGTATTTCCAGTTGTGGTTGTTCGAGTCTTCTGATAGTTTGGCAAGGCCTTTGTACCGTGCATGTGATGAAACACTCATGAGAACCAGACTAATCTCCTTTGCGGCCTTTGGAAATTGTTGTTGCGGGAGCTGAAAGCGTCTGAGAATTCGAACCTCAGACTCCGGGCATATCACGAAATATCCCTTCCTAGTCCATTCCGTTAAGATCCTTTCCAGCAATATCAGTCAGCCAGGTTCCGCTCCCTACCAGCTTTCTATGAACCACTTTTACGGGTTATTGGCTACATTAGGGAGGCGGTGCCTGGGTGGTAATCGTGCGGGCGCGGTGTCCTGGAAGACCCGGGTTCAAGTTCCTCCCGCCGCTACAAGCTGACAATGTCCAGTTATCGTCGAGTGGCCCACATGCTGTCCTGAAGACCTGAACTCAAGCGATATTCTCTAGAGTGGAGCAAAGATGAATTCCGGGGGACTGCATGAGCCAAGCAAGATCGTGCCACTATAAACATTTGCGTGTACTACGAACGGACTTGGGCCGAGCATCAGGCCCCATCCAGAAGAGGTACAACAGGTTGAACATAAAAATTAAAAAAAGAACATGTCATTTCCAGTGTCACCTATATATATCTGTCAATTTGCAGGCGGCATATTATGGGCGTTTATTTTTATATGTGGTATGTACTAAGCTCATGGTTCGTCCACTTATGCTGTGGAAAACAAAACGTGTGTTCGCTACGCTCAAAAGCTCGAGTGCGGCAGCCTGGCCTCCAACACCGTCCCTCACCGCCGCCGCCGCCGCCGCCGCCCAAGCACAATATTGTCATTACATTATCATTCAACAAAAGTCATAAACAAGGCAGACGCGGCCTTTGTAGAGGAGTCTGTCTGTTTGGGTTTGCTGATTCATTTTTCTGCCCGCGTGACTCTTTTGTTTGCCGTTCTGTTTCCCTGTATTTGTTAGTGAAGCTCAAATACATTCTGCCGTCACAAGAAAAGAAGGAGCGAGGTTATGTTTTCTCCAATTGAATTGAAGAAAAGTCTACGATCCTGTTAAGTATCTTGACTAATTAGATGTGCATTGATTGATTTGACATAATATAGATATTTATTGATTCTCTCTCTCTCTCTCTCTCTCTCTCTCTCTCTCTCTCTCTCTCTCTCTCTCTCTCTCTCTCTCTCTCTCTCTATATATATATATATATATATATATATATATATATATATTTTTTCCTTTTATTATTCACATATTCATTTCTCTCTCGTTCATTTGTCATCTTTTTTCTAACTTATTTTTCTCTTTTTCCCGCCTTTATTTTCTCTCTCTCCCTCCTTCCTTATTTTCTTCTCTGCCAATTTTAAGTCTCCCTCACCGAAAAATGTCGGAGTAATTTCCTGAATGAGTTTCTTTGTTCATATTCTCTCTCTATTTCTGTCTCTGTCTCTGTGTCTTTCTCTGTCTGTCTCTGTCTGTTTCTCTCTCTGTTTCTCTCTCTCTCTATCACAAGCTTTTTCTGTGCACAATTAGAGCAATTGAAATATTTGGACGGCATGGTTACTTTGTTATTTACTGCAGCAAGACAATATAACGTTAAACTCTACAGTTAAGCTGTATCTAGAATCCGCGTGGGTTGCCGTGCTGAACACCTGGAAGAAGTTAGGGGTTGGGTCGAGTCCCGCGGGAGAGTTAATTAGTTCGACGGTAGAGAGGGCTGTTTAGTTATGATTTATCTAATTATTTCTTGGTAACAAAAGTACTCTTCTGCAGGACAGTAATGCTGTGGTGCAAATGTTGTGAATAGTTTTATTTTAAAGGAAGCGAGGTTTGCGTTTAAACGGATGGGAAGGAGGAACGGAAAGAGAGAGAAAGACCATGGAGGAAAGAATGGAAGGAGGGAAGAGAGGTAAGTGATAATGAGAGAAGGAAGGAATGTGGAGGAAAAGGAAAGAAAAGGGAAGGGGTGGAAGGGAGAAAGATCAGGGAAAATGCGGGGAGTAGATAAGGAAAAGAGAGGGAGGGAGGAAAGGGCCATGGGAGGGCGGTAGAGGGACCGAGGAAGGGAGGGAGGGAGGAAGGAAGGAAGGAAGGGGGAACAGATTCTAACATGTACGCGGAGTAAAACAAAGCTTGTCCCACTGCGTTATTTCTCTCTCTCTCTCTCTCTCTCTCTCTCTCTCTCTCTCTCTCTCTCTCTCTCTCTCTCTCTCTCTCTCTCTCTCTCTCTCTCTCTCCCCCCCCCCGTGACATGGGTTTTTACCTGATAGACACTGAGTGAGGGGCGTCTGTTCAGGAAGGGTGGCTTCTATCTACCAGTATATATATATATATATATATATATATATATATATATATATATATATATATATATATATATATATATATATATATATATATATATATAGTGTGTGTGTGTGTGTGTGTGTGTGTGTGTGTGTGTGTGTGTGCATATATTTTTTCTTCATTGTTCCCTTTTACCTTTTGTGCATTTTTTCTTCATTTTCTTCTTCTTCTTTTTCTTCTTCTTCTTCTTCTTCTTCTTCTTATTATTATTATTATTATTATTATTATTATTATTATTATTAGTAGTAGTAGTAGTAGTAGTAGTAGCAGTAGTAGTAATAGTAGTAGTAGTAGTAATATCACCACCACCACCATCATCATCACCATTATCATTATTCTCATTCTCATCATCATTATTCATTTTTTCACTATTAATATTACCTGTGCCGCGTCCTCGTCACACACCCCGCGGCGCGTCACGACACTCACCTTTAATCAGACAAGCTTACCTGTCCCGCTCTCGTCATCTACTTACTCACGTGTTGCTTTGCTCGCGTTTCACCATTTTTTTTTCTTTTTTCTTGTTTCAGTTATTTTTTGGCGATTTTGTTTGTAGTTTTTTCTCATTTTTTTTTTGTCAGTTATTTCTTTTCCTTTTTTCCCTCCCTCATTTTTTGTCTGCTTTCCTTTCTTCCTTCCTTCCTTCCTTTCTTTCCTTTCTCCCTCCTCGATTCCTTCTTTGCTTCCTTCCTTCTTTACTCCCTTCCCTTCTCCTCCTTCCTTCTTGCCTTCCTTTTTTTCTTTCTTCCGTCTTCTTCCTTCATTCATTGCGTCCGTCCCCTTCCCTTCCTTCCTACCTTCATTCCCTCTCTCCTTACCTACTTCTCTCCTTCCATTCCCCTCTCACCCCTCCCCTCCTTCCCTTTCCTTCTTTCCCTCCTTCCCTGCCTCCATCCTTCCTTTTTTCCTTAATTCGTTCTTGCCTTCCCTTCCTCCTTCCCTTCCTTCATCCCTCCCTTCCCCCTTTTCTGATTCCTTCCTTCCCTCCTTCCCTCCCTCCCTCCTTCCCTCTCTCCTTCCCTCCCTCCATTCATCCATCTCTCTCTATTTATATTTGCAAGTCTCTCGTGTCTTATTTTCCATGTGTGTCGCAAATATGAATACCCGACGGCGATACACACACACACACACACACACACACACACACACACACTCCTCGACTTTCCGTGGCTTCCTGCGAATCACACACACACGCACACGCACACACGCACACACATGCACACACGCACGCACAGTTGGAGAAAACCGAGGAGGAGGATAAGGATAAGGAGGAGGAGGAGGAGGAGGAGGAATAGGATTGGAAGAGAATTGTCAAGAATGGCTGGAGGTGGGGAAGGAAATGGAGGTGGTGTTGGTAGTGGTGGTGGTGATGGTGGTGATAGTGATGGTTATAAACAAGATTGAAAATGGTGAGCTTGCGTGATGGTATTGTGATGGTGGTGGTGAAGGTAGTGACTGGAATGGTCGTATATGTACTGGAAGGGTGGTGATGATCGTGGTTGTGGTGATGGTGGTGATAGGTGATGAAAATAGTAATAGTTGGTGGTTACGGTAGTCATAGAAAGAGATCGTGGTGGTGATGGTGATGACGGGTAGTGAAGGTGGTGAATGGTGGAGTTGGTGATGATGCTGGTAATTATAGGGAATGGTGTGTACTCTGTGTGGGTGATGGTGGTGATGGTGATGGTGATGGTGGTCCTTCTATACTTTCTTATGTTTTGTCAAGATTTATCGCTGACATTCATCCTTTCCTTTCTTTCTTTATCATTTTTTTCTTTACTCCTTTATAATCTCGTTCTACCTTCTCCTGTTGTGTTATTGCTTCAGTGACAGACAAATTCTTCCTTCTCTTATATAATTTGTTGTGGTGATGGTGGTGGTAGTGAATGGTGATGATGATGATGATGGTGATGATGATGGTGAACTCGAGCACTGGTTACTATTATTGAAATGTTTATACAAATGAAGTGGCGGTGGGGACGTGATACAAGCTTTTAATGAAGTATGTAAAAGGTATTAACGCTGGGAATAGATATGAAGTGTTTGTAGTGTTAGCAGAAGATATTAACATTGGGAATAGATTTGAAGTGTTTGTAGTGTTAGCAGAAGATATTAACATTGGGAATATATATGAAGTGTTTGTAGTGTTAGCAGAAGATATTAACATTGGGAATAGATTTGAAGTGTTTGTAGTGTTTGCAGAAGATATTAACATTGGGAATAGATATGAAGTGTTTGTAGTGTTAGCAGAAGATATTAACATTGGGAATATATATGAAGTGTTTGTAGTGTTAGCAGAAGATATTAACATTGGGAATAGATATGAAGTGTTTGTAGTGTTAGCAGAAGATATTAACATTGGGAATAGATATGAAGTGTGTGTAGCGTTAGCAAAAGATATTAACATTGGGAATAGATTTGAAGTGTTTGTAGCGTTAGCAAAAGAGATTAGCATTGGGAATAAAGGAAGAGAGTTCACAGTGTTAGAAAAAGGTATTAACGCTGGGAAAATAGATGGAGTTGCGTCTAACGGACTTTTTTGTTTTTGTTTTTTGGCCCTTGAGCTGCCACCCTTGCTGTAAAAAAAAGGGGGGAGGGGAGTTACAATGTTAAAAATCAAGGTATTAACACTGGAAATAGAGATGAGGTGTTTGTAGACTAAAATAGGTATTAACACTGGGAAACACAGATACAAGTGTTTGTACTGTGAAAAACGAGAACAGAAGAGCACACAGTTTAGTTATCCCGTTGCATCGACAGACAAAAACAGTGATCATTCAACGGCAACAATACCATTCCTTTACCTCTTACCCGCAGATCGTGACAGCATGAAGCGGACAGAAGCCTCAACACGTTTTTGGTTATATCAGTCAACCATTATTCCCCGTTCGACATGTACAGTCAGCAGGCTTTTTTGGGGAGTGCCTGGTGGTCGGCCCTATCCCGTTAGTGGCGCAGGCAAGTGTTTTATAGTGGTGCAATTTTGCCTGACTCATGCTGCCCCCCGCTGCACCACTTGATCCTCTTTAGAGAGTTTATCTAGAGTCCGGGTTGACAGGCGGCCATCAGGACAGCAAGACAGCATGATGATTCTGGTAATTATAGTGAATGGTGTGTACTCTTGGTGGGTGGTGGTGGTGGTGGTTGTTCTATTCTTTCTTATGTTTGATCAAGATTTTATCGCTGACGAACTCTTCCTTTCTTTCTTTATTATTTTTTTCTTTACTTTTTTTACAATCTCGTTCTACTTTCTCCTGTTGTGCGGTGGGTAATTTTAGGCCACTCGAAGAAAACTGTATACGTAGATATATAACGAAACGTTTGTGAAGTAGATGTTGCCATATTTTGAACATTTATCTATTTTGTTTCTTCATAGTCACTGGAAAAGACTATGGATCGATAAATAAAGGAATGGAAAATGATTGAAATTGTTCGCACACTCGGTTGTGACATTGATTCAGCTGCCATGTTCAAAGTCAGGTTCCCGAGGAGCGAGGAAGGGCTCAAAGACGTGGCAGTGGCTGAGAGGGACGGACGGGGACTCCTGCACTGGGCGAAGGCGTGACAGGAATCTCTGAGGCTGGCAGATAGATTGAGGCAGGGAGATGGAAGGAAAAATACGATGCACTAGAAATAGGCCCATCTTTTTTTTTCTGTAACGGAGGCAGTCCAAAAGTTATTTATGCCACATCTGAACCCTCAAAATACAAGTCGAATTAAAAAAGAAAAGAAAAATAGACGTTTTTACAAAGATGAGTGAAAATGAGGTAAGGGAAGTGACGCCATTAAATAAATTCAAAAAAGAAGAAAATCAAAAGCAAAAACAACAACAACAACAAGAACAACTACTACAACAAGAACTACAAAAATAAAACTAATAAGAAGAATAGGAAAAAGAAGAATAACAATAAGGAAAAGAAGAAAAAGACGAAGAGAAGAGCCCACGTTAAATTTGTTGATGGATAACTCGTGAAGAACGTTCGTGCGGTGGCTGTCAAGTGCTCGCAGATATACAGAGACTCGAACGTGGGGCAACGGGAACACCAATCGCATACACTGACCACTTGACCACCGCGGATTATACTGGTGATGGTGATGTTGAGAGGTTTCGAGTGGTGATGGTGGTGGTTGTAGTGATGGTAGTGGTGGTGGTGATGGTGGTGGTGGTGGTGATGGTGGTGCAGCAGTGGAGGTTCAATCTGCATACTACTGTCATCGAATTCTCTCTCTCTCGTGTGTGTGTGTGTTTGTGTGTGTGTGTGTGTGTGTGTGTGTGTGTGTGTGTGTGTGTGTGTGTGTGTTTAGACCAAGGCTTGCAAGGTCCAAAGGGCATGACTTGTAGTGGTAGTGAATGAGAGAGAGAGAGAGAGAGAGAGAGAGAGAGAGAGAGAGAGAGAGAGAGAGAGAGAGAGAGAGAGAGAGAGAGAGAGAGAGAGAGAGAGAGAGAGGGAGAAGGGAGGGAAGGAAGAAAGGAGAGGTGACATGGAGAAAGAAAGTACATGAGAGAGAGATTTAGGGAGGAGAAAGAGGAGGAAGGGGTGAGAGAGAGAGAGAGAGAGAGAGAGAGAGAGAGAGAGAGAGAGAGAGAGAGAGAGAGAGAGAGAGAGAGAGAGAGAGAGAGAGAGAGAGAGAGAGAGAGAGAGAGAGAGAGAGAGAGGTGGAGAGGTGGAGAGGTAGATGTGTCAGCAAGGCTTAATATCACTCCTCCTGGCTTAACACACACACACACACACACACACACACACACACACACACACACACACACACACACAGTTACTTCACATTCACTCACTCAGTCAGGCATTTGATGTGTCACTCGCCCTGTCAGCCAGTCAGTCAGCCATGGTCTCTCAATTCATAGCCAGGAAGGGTCAGTCAGTCAGAAGGTCAAGTGGATATTCAGTTAGTCGTGTGGTTGTATGATTATTCTCTCAGTTAATCAGTCAGTCAGTTAGTGAGTTAGTTAGTCAGTCAGTTAGTCAGTCTTTAGTCAGTCAGAAGATGATGAAGTCTGTTGTTTTATGTAGCAGCCATATCGTCAGTCAGTCAGTTAGTAAGCTGCAGCCATTTAGTCAGTCAGTCAGTCAGGGAGCAATCCATTCAGTTTGCAAGGTATTCAGTCACTCGGCAAGTAAAATATTCAGCCAACAAACCTGTTAGTCAGCCAGCAGCACACACACACACACACACACACACACACACACACACACACACACACACACACACACACACACACACACACACACACACACACACACACACACACACACACACACACACACACACACACACACACACACACACACACACACACACACACACACACACACACACACCGGTAGCTCAATCGGTTAGAGCGCCGCGCTGCTAAGCTTCTCGGCCAAACAGACACACACACACACACACACACACACACACACACACACACACGAACAGTATCAAGAGTCGTCTGGAATTTAATTATCTCATTATTTTCAGCAACTTCTTCTGCCTTACTTTGTGGCGAGCAACGTGTAACGAGCACACACACACACACACACACACACACACACACACACACACACACACACACACACACGTTTTCTCCCTTTCTCCCGTTCTTCACTTCGCTCAGGTAACGTTCATGTCTCTGACCCGTATGTCGTGAAGGAGTGACCGCCCTGATGGAACACCTTTCACATTAAGCAGAACGGCAGCGGACATTCAATTTGCTACCTTTTCCGAACTATCTGCAGCCCAGTTTATGTATTTTTATTTCTGGCTTTATTGGAAGATTTCATTGTTGTAAAAAACTAAGATAGAATGGCTCTACTGACTGCAATGTTAGGTTACGACTTTTACTTATTATAATGATCGGTGCAGTACCTTAGTCTCTCAAAACCTTTCCTTCATTCCCAGACGTTTAAATGACAGTATAGTGATAGCACGGTAAGATTGCTGCATATTATGATGATCGGTGCATTACTTCAGTCCCTCAATATATTTCCGTCCTTTCCAGATGTTCAGTGAAGAGCTTGGATAGTCTTCAGTAACATCCACACGACGAGTACTTCTGTCTTCCCCGAATCCTTCCCTCTTCTCGTATGTACTTTTTAGCGTTTCTTTAGTTGAGTTTTTAGGTACTAGTGAGATCTATGCGGCATTTATGCTGACTTCGTTCTGGGGCTGTAGGTTCGGGTTGTATAACTCATTAGAGATCTCTATAGCTTAACATATGTACGTATCTATCTATATATCTGTCATTCTGTCTGTCTATACTATCTATCAGTTTATATCTCAACTCCCCTCCTCTTACCAGCAGTCTTCTTCCTTTTAAATTCCGGCGCAATGTTGCATCTCTTTCTATCTTCTAGGAATATTTCCATGCTGACTGCTCTCCTGAACATACTAACTGCACGCCTCCCTCCACCCCTCCCGCGATCCCGCTGCTCACGACATTCTACTCGAGCTCACCCCTATGCTATCCAAATCCCTTATGCAAGAGTTAGGCAGCATCTTGACTCTTTCATTCTTTCCGTTGGTAAACTCTGGAACAGCATTCTTTGGTCTGTATTTCTACCTGCCTACGACTGGAACCCTTTCATGAGGAGAGTGTCAAGTCACCTCTCACCCGAAATTGACCTCTCGTCTGGCCTCTTGTTCTCTTTTACACTTGTCGGAGCAGCGTTTGGCGGACTTTTTGTTGTTGTTGTTGTTCGCCCCTGAGCTTCCTCCCTTGCTCTAAAGAAAAATTGTATCTGCGTGTGACTAAGTGTGAGTGGGAGCGTGAATGATTGAGTGACTGAATGAATGAGTGAGAGAGAGAAAGGGAAACGGTAGAGATAGGTAGATAGAAAAATGTATTAGTACCCCCAGACTTAGTTCTCTCTCTCTCTCTCTCTCTCTCATTTGTTTGACTAACTCTGTGTTTGTGTGTGTGTGTGTGTGTGTGTGTGTGTGTGTGTGTGTGTGTGAGTGAGTGAGTGAGTGAGTGAGAGAGACAGAGAAAGACAGACAGACAGACAGACAGACAAACATATAAACACAGACAGACACAGGTAGAGAGATACTGTATTGGTGCCCGGCAGATCTAGCTCGGCTTCTGAGCGGTGAGGAGGAGGAGGGCCCAGCCACTGCCTAACTCGGTAACGCGGCAGCCAATCACTGAGGCGCCGCTAACTCAGTAACCTAACCACACAGCGGGCCGGCCAATCACGACCCCAACCACTAGGTCACTCATGGTCAATCAGTAACGTTACCAATAAGTCACTCGATTAGTTTCTTTGCCATGGTCATTTGAGTCGGTTAATATGTTATTTTAATAGTCAGTGTCATTTTGTCAGTCCGTCAGTCAGTTAGTCATTCCTCCTTTGTGCCATTCAGTCAAAGAGTAGGTCATTCACAAAGCCAGCTAGTCAGTCAACCAGCCAGCCAGTCAGTTAGTGGTACAAGAAATCAATCAATCTGCCAGTCAGCCAACCAGTTAGTCAGTCAGCTAGCCAGTCAGTCAATCAATCAGTCAATCAAACAGCCAGCCAGTCACTCACTCAATCAGTCAGTCAGTCAGCCATTCAGTCAGCCAGTCAGTTAGTAGGGCCATAAATTAAGCTGTCAGCCAGTCAGTCAAGCAACCATCTAGTCAGTTAGCTGAGCCAGGAAGTTACCAGCTAGTTAGCCAGTCAGTCAGTTAGTAAGACAAATAATCAACCAGCCAGTCAGCCAGCCAGTCAGTCAGTTGCAGGGACCATGAATCAAGAAGCAAGTCAGCCAGTCATCCATTTCGTGAGTGAGCGAGTGGGTGAGTGGGTGAGTGGGTGAGTGTGTGAGTGAGCGGCGGGGCGTGGGCTGGCAGGGACGGGAGGTAATTAACACTGACCACCTGAGACCGACACAGTTACCTGGGGCAACGCAGGGCGAGAGAGAGAGAGAGAGAGAGAGAGAGAGAGAGAGAGAGAGAGAGAGAGAGAGAGAGAGAGAGAGAGAGAGAGAGAGAGAGAGAGAGAGAGAGAGAGAGAGAGAGAGAGAGAGAGAGAGAGAGAGAGAGAGAGAGAGAGAGAGAGAGAGAGAGAGAGAGAGAGAGAGAGAGAGAGAGAGAGAGAGAGAGAGAGAGAGAGAGAGAGAGGAAAAAATGAGAGAAGCGTTGAATAAAGAATAGGAAGATGACTATGAAAGAGTAAAAGCTAAATAGATTGATATATGATTATGCATATACTTCTTTCATTCTTTCTTTCTTTATTTATTTGTATATTCATTTGTTCTTGAAGGCAAAGGAGGTTGTGCTTTCTATTCTTAAGTTTCTTCTTGTGAAGGTACTCTAAGACCTGTACGGAACCACCTCATAGTTAAGTAATAGTTAAGTAATAAGTAATTGGGTCACTTGAGTCGTTCTTCACACGCCGCATCAACCATGGTAATAATATCGCAGCGCTATGGGAATTCGATGTTCTTTTTGTGGTTGGGGGCCAGACCTGCACCGGGTATTCCAGGCGAGGACCAATGAGTTACACAAGGATATCAAGACTCTCACTTCATTAGATTCAAAGTTCCTTGCCATGATCCTAAGCACAGTATTTGCTTTTCCACAGTCACTCTTAGTGTTATATTGGTTTCAAGTCACTGCTGATAGTGGCCGCAAGATTAGATTCCTCTTCTACTAACTAACAAATGGGACACATACGCCATGGGACGTGTTACTTAACTCACCCGCCGCCTCCTCCCCCTATGGTCCCCCGAGCAACCCCCCACGCAGTTGCACTTCCCTTTCTAAGCCACTCGAGGCAGGATCGGCTGCCTTGCCCCAGCCATTAGCTACGTGGGCGTCCCCTTGGTCTCCTCCACTCAGGGTTGTCTCGCACAGAAACATCCCAGTGGGCTGGATCGACGTCCTACAGGCGCGACACGTGCCCATATAGCCGGAGTTGGCGTTCACGGACTAAGCTGGCAACAGGCCTCAATTTAGTTTCACGGAGTAGGCACTGGTTCAACACGATGTCACTCCAGCGATGCCCCATGACCCTGCGAAGGTACTTAGCATCAAAGGCATCGACACGCCTCTCCAAAACTGTTCAGTGTCCATGTCTCACAGCCATACAGTAAGACAGGGAGCGCAAGCGACTTGAAGATTCGAATCTTTGTCCTCCTACATAGACATCGACAACATGTACGAATAGTGTATTTGTGGTTACAGTTTCTTAACGCTAAGTGAAGGGGGTGAGGGAGGACGGGAGGGATGGAGGAATGGAAGAAAGGAAGGAAGCAAATGAAAGCAAAAACTTTACACTTGTCAAGATCAAAAGGCATCCGACACTTTCCAGTCCACTTGGTAATCTGATCATTGTCCTTTTGGATGATAACTCAGTGGACCGTTGTGACAGCCTTTCACTCCTCTTTGGTGTCATCAGCAGACTTCCATGTAGAGAAATTCATTGCGAGTTCTAACTCACTGATGTGTATCATAAAAAGAAGAGACACAACACCGATCGCTGCGTGGCCCCGCGTGTGACAGCGACCCGCTCTGAGTCTCGTCCATTGAGCAATAGTCGTTGTTTTCTGCCGGCGAGTCAATCTCCGCTCCCGGCTCCCGGATTGCCTCCCACGCCGCTGACTGTACCATATTGAGAAGTTGTTCGTTTAATACCTCGTTAATGATGGTATCGCTTGGCGGGAAGACAGAAGTAATATCGCTTGGGGTATGAGTGTCCTGTTTTAATATTCCGTGGAGAAAGTGAAGAGGAAAGGAAGATGATAAGGAAGGAAGGAGAGACAAATTAGGAAAAGAAAAAAATAAAGAGGAAAGGAAGAGAGGTGGTGTTAGTGGGAGGGAAGGAGAAAGGAAGGAAGAAAGGGAGGGAGAGAAGGAGAGGAGGGAAAGAGAGAGAGGGGGAGAGAGGGAGGGAGGGAGGGAAGGCGCCGGCTCTAGTAATATCCTAAGATTGCTCTTCCTTGCGCAGTGTAAGAATGTAATCACAGACCGCCCCGATATGGAACGGCGCCGGGTGGTGATCTTCGGCCATCACCACCACCACCTCCACCACCACCACCACCACCACCACCACCATCACCACCACCTCCATCAACACCACCGTTGTAGATGAGTTGGTATTATTATCATTATATTTATCATCATTATGATCATCATTATTACTTCAGGGTATTATAACAGGCTAATTATTGTACTCAAGCCTTCAATTTTAAGAATACTTAGAGGCGTAATTAGTAAGGCTGGAGGAGTATGAACAAGGATGATTATGTGTGTGTGTGTGTGTGTGTGTGTGTGTGTGTGTGTGTGTGTGTGTGTACGCGTAACACCTCACCGACTTACCAGGAACCGGAGAGTTGGTGAAAAATAAGGATGTAATTAGTGGAGAATCTCAACAAGGAGCGCCGGCATATTGATCTCGGCGGTTACTAATGAGACTTGTCGTGATAGTTGAGGCGGTGAAGTAATGAAGGCAAAATAATTAGAGTATTAGTTAGGTAACGAAGTCATTGTCATGTGGGAGTGAAATAGTGTCGAAATAGGGGAGGTGGATGAAGGGGAAGGTAACGAGGTGGGTGAGTTTGAGGTGGGAAGGGCTAATCTCTGTTAGGTGGGTGATGGGGGATGATTATGGTGTGGGAGAGAGGAGACGCCGGGGTTATACAAATAAGGTGCCCGATAAACAATAACTACACCAGAACAACTAACCAACCTACACCATACAACTGTACACTCCCTTTTTTTTTTTCTACGTCGTGGCCTGTTGCGCCGGTTGGCTTCTTTCCGGTGGATCCTGAATTCCTGATGGTCGGTCCAAGGCTTCTTCCCGGTGGGGCCTGATGGTCGGCCCCGCCCGTTCTTGCGCAGGCGAGTGTATATAGTGGCGCCATCTTGCATTGGCTCATGCTGCCCTCCCGGAGCTCATCTTTAATCCTAGAATCTAGAGTCCGGGTTGATAGGTGGTCTTCTGGACAGCATGTGGGTAGTTTTAATCCACTCGGTGGCGGCTACTGTCTCTCCTTCTCCCCCACCTGTACCTTCACCACATGGGCAGTCTTTACACCAAATAAGTTGATTAAAAAGAGGTGGATGAAGAGGGAAATGGGTGATGGTATTGGGAGTGAAGGAATGTTAGATGATAGTAGTGGGCTTGAATAGTGTCTAAATAGTAGTAGTGGGAGTGAAATAGTGAGATCAATGTTACAAGTGTGGTAGTCAAGCGACGTTAATGCTGTGTGTGTTAGTGTGTTGATGATGTCGATGTTGATTTTCGTGGCTACTGATGATGTGTGTGTGATGGTTCTGGCAGTGACGTAATGATGTCAAGATAGTTAATATAGGAGTTATAGGTAATGAGTAAGTCCATCCAATTGACCGCGAGTTTTGATTATATTATTCGCCATTCAAGAGGACATTACTTCATGTACGCTATAAGTCATCTCCATAGCCTTCTGTATGTGCGTTTGGGCTTGGAGGCGAGGCAGGTGTACATTGGCAGTCTTCACAGCACACGAGTCAAGCCCAGCCAATTCACAGCGAGTCTTGACGGTATTTTTCGCCCTTTAAGAGGACGTTACTTCATACGCTATAGCTACTCGTGGCCTCAGTGCTCATCTCCGTTACGGCTTGCAGGCGAGGTAGGCGTACATTGGCAGTCTTTACACCGACCGAGTCACAGCGAGTCTTGACTATATAGTAGTCGCCCTTCAAGAGGACATTACTTCATATACACTATAGCTGCCCGTGGCCTCAGTGCTCATCTCCGTTAGGGCTTGAAGGCGATATAGGTGTACACATAGGCAGTCTTTACACCACTCGAGTCAGTCCAACCAATTCACAACGAGTTTTTACTATATTATTCGCCATTGAAGAGGACGTTACTTCATACAGAACATTTCACCACCTACACACGAAGAGGCGAAGTAGGTGTACATGGGCAGTCTTCACACCATCCGAGTCAAGCCCAGCCATTTCACAGCGAGTTTTTACTATATTATTCGCCATTGAAGAGGACGTTACTTCATACAGAACATTCCACCACCTACACACGAGAAAGGTCACGTCCATATGTAAAAGAAGCACTAGCCAACTCCAGCCAATGCAGAGCGAGTTTTGTCTTTATAGTTTCCGCCATTCAAGGGAACGTTACTTCATACAGAACATTCCACCACCTACACACGAGAAAGGTCACTCCATATGTAAAAGAAGCACTAGTCAACTCCAGCCAATGCACAGCGAGTTTTGTCTTTATAGTTTCCGCCATTCAAGGGAACGTTACTTCATACAGAACATTTCATCACCTACACTCGAGGAGGCTCACGGCTGTATGTAATGGAAGAACACGTACCAGCTACCCGTGGCCTGGAAAAAGTGTCTATGCAGGAATTAATAATGTTCCCCTGAATGGCTGTACTCCGAGCTGTCGTGGCCGCGGTATTTCCACACACATTTGGGCTATTTCTGAAGAGCTCCCCGGCAAATGTTTGGTAGTCGCGGGTTGCGGGTTTGTGGGTATTAAATTTAGGATTGTTCGTTTACTAAAAAGTTGTGTTTGCTGATGTTACTTTTTTTCCATTTTTATTTACATTCTATTTTCTGTTTCTGTTCCTATTCTATTCTATTCTCTCTTCTAGTTTATATTTCTACTTTATTCTATCCAACTACTTTTTCTGTTATATTCATTTCTATTCTGCTGTCTATTTCCAATCAAGTTTATAATCGCATTCTAGTTTTATTTATGTTTCTATTGCTATTCTGTTTTCTATTTATATCCCAGTTTCTAATTCTGATTCTATTCGATCCTATTTCTATTCTATTTTCTATTTCTACCTCTATTCTATCCTATTTCTATTTTTATTCTATTTTCTATTACTATTTCTATTTTACTTTTTATTTTCATCCTAGTTTCGATTTCCATTCAATCTTTTTATTTATGGTTCTATTTCTATTCTATTTTATATTTCTGTTAGTGGCTCGGGCAAGTGTTTTATAGTGCTTGGTTCTTGCTGTCCCCGGAGTTGATAGGCGGGCATGTGGGTAGTTCCTGGCCATTCTGAACATCGTCACCTTGTAGCGGCGGGCGGGACTCGAACCTGTATCTCAAGACACCGCGCCCGCATTTTGACAACTCAGCCACCGCCTCCCTTTGCATTTTAGCCCTCTAGGTGCAGGATCACAATCGCAGCTAATATGTTATCACTGGGCAGACGTTATCGTGTTTTTCATGGGTTACTTTGAGTTTATTTTTTTGACGTGAACTTCGGCGGATAATTATTTAAGTAGTGACTTGGGAACGCTTACTCGAGTCCGTCCAGGCGAAGAAAGGGGAGAAAGAAAGTAAATAAGGAGAGAGAGAGAGAGAGAGAGAGAGAGAGAGAGAGAGTCGAGGCCGCCCTAGTGACCATAATAATGTTAAAAAGGTAGAATTACGAAGGGATGAAGGAAAGGAAATAGAAAGAGAAGAAAGAAAATAAAAGAGAGAGGCAGCGTAGTGACCATGGCAATTAAATAGTATAATCAGGAAAGGCAGGAGGGATGAATATATGAAGAGAGATAAGGAAAAAAAATAAAGAAAGAGAGGGCGTTGTGTATCGAGGCTGCCCTAGTGACCGTGAAAGTTAAAAAAGTAGAATTAGGAAAGGAGGGAAGGGGATAGTAAGAGAAATAAGAAAGAAAACAAGGAAAGAGAGAGATTTAGCATTGTGTATCGAGGCTGCCTTAGTGACCGTGAAAGTTAAAAAAGTAGAATTAGGAAAGAAGGGAAGGGGATAGTAAGAGAAATAAGAAAGAAAACAAGGAAAGAGAGAGATTTAGCATTGTGTATCGAGGCTGCCTTAGTGACCGTGAAAGTCAAAAAAGTAGAATTAGGAAGGGAAGGAGGGAAGGGGATAGTAAAATAAATAAGAGAGAAAACAAGGAAAGAGAGAGCGAGGTAGCGTTGTGTGCCGAGGCCGCCTTAGTCACCATAATAAAGTTAGGTTCAATCTGACACGGGTAGTCAGGCACCGGGAGCGTGTGCCTGGCCCTGGAAGGCTGCTAATGAGGGGCCAAGAGAGCAGCTCCAGGTAGTTAATTGGGGGTCATTAGCGCCAGGAGTTGAGGGAGAGGATTATGGCCCAGCAGACGAGGCTCGCGGGGCGGGGGAAGGATAATCTGCGTTAGGTGGGTAAGAGGGGGAAAGGTTGGGGATGGGTGAGGGGAGAGGTGGGTAAAGGGGGGGAGGGAGATGAAGGGGGAAGGTAATAAGGTGGGTGCGGTTGAGGTAGGAAAGGTTAATCTCTGTTAGGTGGGTGATGGGGGAAAGGTTAGGTGGGGGATGAGGGGAAATGTGGGTGATGCGGAGAGATGGATGAGGGGGGAAGGTACGGTAACGAGTTGAGTGAGGTGGTGGATGCGTGAGGTTAGGAGTTGGATTTGGTTGGGAGATGGATGAGTTGGAGATGGATGAGGGGGGGAGATAACGGGATGGGTGTCATTGCCAGACGAAGGAAGCGGATGAGGCCGGGTTCCCGCTATAGTATTCCCACGGGAAACCGGCGGGTGGGGTAGTGGCGGGTGCCCGCGCCCTGCCACACTCATCACCTCTCGCTTCCTCTCATATGTCAGCTATTTACTACCTTTAAATGAATTTAGTTAAATAATTGGATAATCCAATAAGGTCATATAGTGTTGAGATTGTTTCGTTTTTAGGATAATAACAAAGATTTTGTATAAATACCGGGACACATGACAACGTTGGAATACAACGTTGTTGTTTTTGGCAAGTGTCTTTTGATGCTTTTTTAAGCGGTCCAATTATCTGTTGTGTTGTATGTCTGCGCGCGTCTGTAGAGTCTTTGTTTCTTGCGATGTTGTCTGCGTAGGTCCCCGGAAGACCAGGGAAGTGTGTACCTACTAGAAAGTGTTTTTTTGTGGTATGTGTCTGTTCACTGAGTCGTGTATGGCGTGTTTCAAGTTGTTCCAGTTGGTGGAAGGAGGTCTTGTGTGTTACATAACAAGGGAGATTACAAGGGAGGTTGCAAAAGGTAGATAAAGCTTAACATAGATAGCAAGAGAGATTACAAGAGGTAGGAAGAGAGGTTGAAAGGGATAACAAAGGAGGTAAGAAGAGATAGCAAAGAGTTTAAAAGAGATGGCAAGATAGTTTAAAAGGGATAGCAGGAGTAGTTGCTAGATAGTAGTGGATGGCATAGCTTATACGCCATAGATGAAAGTTAAATAGATAGCAAGAAGTTAAAAGAAATAGCAATAATGGTTAAAAGAGAACATGAAAGTTTTTTTTCAACTCTGCAAAACAAGAGTTGGAAAAAGAACAGAACCATTAAGTCTGAGTACCGCTGGAATTTTTTTTTTTTTTTTTCATTCTCTATTATCATCCTCTTACGTCCTTTGTGGGAACGGCTTGTGGGGGCTTTTTGAATACGTTTTTACCTCTTTGTAACTTTGTGTGTGTCTCTGTTGATGTTAACAGAGTGCAGTGCGGGAGGCTTAGGGAAAGAGGTGAGGAAAAGTGCAAAAGGGTGAACGACCTCTGCTGGTGGTGGACAGAATAATCAAATATTTGCTCTAGAGGGACTTCAGGTCTTCGCTGGAGGGTATAAGCTTGCAAACCGGGAGATACATTGAAGATCGTGTTCCTAAACGTTTCGGCGCCTCAGTTCGTCTGTTGGAAAAGCCTCTCGTAGACGGTGCTGGGATTTCCATGGACTGTTTTGTGACTGAGCATGAAACGGTACGTCTCAGAGCAGATCAAGCTGTGAAAAGGATCTGGAAAATTTTCCTAACAAAAGGCTATGTATTTAGTCTGAGTGGTGGTCCTTTTTCTTTTTTACGTGCAGCCTGTGACGCTGATAGACTTTCCTGATGAGGCTTGGTAGTCGGCCCCAGCCCATTATGCCGCAGGCGAGTGTTTTGTAGTGGCGCCAGCTTGCTTGGCTCATGATACCCCCGGAGCTGATTGTTTTACCTTTTAGAGAGTTTATTTGCAGTTCGGGTTGATAGGCGGTCATCAGGACAGCATGTGAAAAGTCTAGGACACTCGGCGGTGACTGAAAATTGTAGCGGCTGCAGGACTCAAACTCGGCTCCTCTAGAACGTCGCTCCGCATGATGACAACTCAGCCACCGCCTCCCCATAAAAAAATTTTGAAATACATGTCCAAGAGCACGAGGAGCAACGTAATTAAAGTTCTCAGTAAACAATAATTACTGAACACTTCCCTGGAGCAGCGCCAATACAAGATCCGGGCTCACGTCGAGGCACGTCAGCCACAGAAGCGCTTAACTTACCCTCGGGCGGTCTAGATCATTACTGAAGCCTCGCCTCCATTACCCCGCGGAGCCCAGGCAGGAATTCATTAGTGTTGACAGGCCAGCGTCACCGAAGTTTGGCACGCGCTTATAAACTGCCCAGAATTACTACACTTACATTTCTGGCTAAGAGTTTGGGATTTCATGAAGTTTTCTAGAGTAAATAAAGATGTAATTGTAGTGATTGAGTAACTAGAGATGAGTTTTACTTCTTGAATACCAAATATACCGTCTAAAAATCAAGAGAAGCCAATAATGGGATGCTATTTTTTTTAATCTAATAAACTGCTACGAGAGTTAAAAATCATCTAGTTTGTCATTATTACGTTTTCTTGAATTTAAGATGATGTATTTGGCAATCAGGGAGAAAAACTCATCTCTACCTACTTATTCACTACAATTATATCGTTACTTATTACCACAAACTTCATAAAATACTAATGAACTGCCAAGAAAGATAATCTACATATATTTCTATTCCTCTACTCAGAATTCAGAACGATAGCAAAATGATTAACAACAACGTTCTTTCTATTGTTCTGTTATCGTACGTAAAAGATATTCACCCACTTATAAACTCTGCCAACAAAGATAAACTACATCACCTAAGCGTGCATTAAAGAGAAGGGGGAGAGACGCGAGGTGAGGGGAAGGAAGTTTAAAGGAAATGGGGGAAGAGAAGAAGGAGAGGGAGAGGGAGAGAAAATAAACAGAGAGAAGGAGGGGAAGATGGAGAAGAGAAGAAGAAGAGGGAGAGGAAGGGAAAAGGAAGAGGGGGAAGGGAAGAAGAGGGAAAGGAAGGGAAAAGAAAGAGGGAAGGGCGAGGCGAGGAGGGGGAAGAGAAGAGAAAGGGGATGGGAAGAGAGAGGGAGTGAGAAAGGAGAGAGAGAAAGGGGAATGGGAGGGAAAGAGGAGGAAAGGGAGGGGAGTGGGGTCGACAGAGGCGGCGAGCAAGGGGGGACATTGGTAAATTTCTTAGGGTGTTGGATGCTGGTTTAAACTCATATATAGCAATGCAAGGATAAACTACAGCACCTACGTGTGCATTATATAGAAGGGCAAGAGGTGCGCGTTGAAATGGAGAGTGTTACAGTGGACAATGGTGGCGAGGAAAGGGGAGACATTAATAATTTTCTTAGGGTAATGGACATGGCTTGAACTCAGAGCAGTGTGTCGAAAGGATATTAATGCAGATTTAAGGAAGACATGGCGCGTACTAGTTCAG
>NC_066568.1:10627468-10654968 GCF_024679095.1 Eriocheir sinensis | reverse complement strand
ATATTATTAACTATTCCGTTTTTATTTTTTATTAGTTATTTCTATTTCTATCATTAGGTATTTTTATCTCTATTGCTTGATCTTCATTCTTAATTTTTCCTCTTCTTCTCCCTCCTTCCATTTTCCTTCATTCTTGTTCTTCATTCTTCATTCTTACTTTTCTTATTCTTCCTTTATTTCTTTTTCGTTCCTGTTCTTCATTTTTCTTCTCCTTCCTTTTTCCTCCATTGTTATTCTTCATTCTTCCTCTTCTTCTCTCTCCTTTTATTCTATTTCATTCTTGTTCTTATTCTTCATTTTTCCTCTTGTTCTCCCGCCTTCCACTCTTCTTCCTTCTTGTTTTTCATTCTTCCTCCTTCTTCCACTTTCCTCCTTTCTTGTTCTCCATTCCTCGTTCTTCTTCTGTTTTCCACATTTCTTCATTACTGTTCTTCATTCTTCATTTCTACTCTTCTTCTCCCTCCTTCCATTTTTCTTTATTCCTGTTCTTCCTTCTTCCTTTTCCCTGTTCTCGCTCCTTCCCTTCTCCTTCATTTCTGTTCTCCACTCTTTCTTTTCTTCTTCCTTCTTTCACTCTCCTTCATTCTTCTTCTTCTTTCTTTTTATTTTTTCTATTCCCGTACGTAAAAGAGAAGAGGATCAACATCAGTACTAACAACAACCTCCTTTCTATCTACAATTATTTATACTCCTCTACGTAAACATACCAACAATAGCAAAGACAACGTTAACTTCAACAATATTCTTCTTCTTTCCCCCTCTAAGTCTTTTTTCGCATCCATGATTGCAAGGTCGATGGTTGTGACAGCTTTCCTCTTCCTCAGACATGTTTTTCGTTTCTCTATTCAATTTTCCTTTACTCAGTTCATCCTCAGTTCATCCTCAGTTCATCCTCTATGTTTTGTTTATTTTCATCTCCTTTCTTAACCTTTCTCAGACACTTGTTTTTCTCTTTATCAATTCTTACCTTATACTCAGCTCATTTACCTTCGCTTCAGTCTTCCATCCTCTCTTTTTCTTATCCTGAACTAGATTAATTTTCTTCCTCTATGCTTCGTTTCTTCTCGTCTCCTTTCTTTAACCTTCCTCAGACCCATGTTTTTCTCTTTATCAGATCTTTCCTTACACTCACTTCATTTACCTTCGCCTCAGTCTTCCATCCTCTCTTTTTCTTACCCTGAACCTCTTTCTAGATCACTTTCCTTCATCTGTGTTTCGTTTCTTCTCATCTCCCTTCTTAACCTTCCTCAGACACATGTTTTTCTCTTTATCAAATCTTACCTTTTAATCAGTACAGTCACTTTCGCCTCAGTCTTCCATCCTCTCTTTTTTCTTATCCTGAACCCCTTTTTCAGGTCATTTTCCTTCGTCTCTGTTCCGTTTCTTCTCCTCTCCTCTCTTAGCCTTTCTCAGACACATGTTTCTCTCTCAAATCCTCCTTTTACACAGCTCATAGTGCATTCATCTTCCCTTCTGTCTTCCTTTCATCCTCTCCTTCTCCTACCCTCAACCTCTGTCTGGATCACTCTTCTTTATCTCTGTATTCCGTTTATTCCCATCTCCTTTCTTAACCTTCCTCACGCAGACACAATTGTTCTTTATCAAATCTTCTCTTTATTCAATCCATTCACCCTCGCTGCAGTCTTCTTCATCTCTGCCTTTTTCTCTTTCTCCTAGCCTGTACCTCCATTTTCTTCACTCCTCTCCCTACAAGCGTCGTTCCTTCAGCCTTCTGTCCTCCAGTCTTTCCTGTACTGCCTTCGTTGTACGTCTTATTCCGTCTTAAGCTTTTTCTTACTTCCCACGTCCATCTCGGCATTTCATTTCCGCTACATCCACATTTTTCTCTTGCCCTTTCTTTCCTCACCGGCTGTTTGAGCTGCACACATCATTGCTGGTCTTGCTGCTGTCCTGTGTATTGTTTAACTTTAGTTGAAAATGACGTTAATAATTATATATAACAGCGATAACATTTATAATTACTGCTAGGCTCGTTTTCCGACGCGGGGATGCAAAGAAGCCCACGTAATTATTTAAAATATAATGAAGTGTCTCTAATTAGCCTTCACAGAAAAGGGCCTCAAAATCTAAGACCATCTCTCCTCTTTATCCATAAACTTTTATTTTGCTTTATTTATTTTACAATCCACCTATAGCGCCGGTAGGCTTTTTTGATGGGCCCTTTTGGTCGGCACCAGCCCCGTTAGTGGTGCAGGCAAGTACTTTATAATGATGCCATCTTGATTGACTCATACTGCTCACCGGATCTCCACTTGATCTTCTTTAGGTTGGACAGTAACGTCCAAGAGACTGTCCATAACCTTCATTCTTTGTCTTCCTCTTGCTCTCCCTTCTTCCACTCTCCCCAACGAAGTCACTCTCAAGACCTTTTCCCTAATGATATGGCCCACAAACTTCAGCTATCTCCTTATACGCTTCATGATACTTCTCTCTCTGCTCTTCTCAGGGTTGAAGGTCAGGTCTAGGTGTGCTTCTGAATGATGCTACGGGCATTTACATAAAAGATGTTTAATTTATTCGTCGAGTGTGCGCCATCTATCAACTGTCGTTTCACTGGAATAGCGTTTGCAAACAGGCTTCTGTCATGAATAAAATGATCCCATACGTCCACAAACATGACTCCCTTACTACTACACAAATCTTGCGGAGCAGTCACAAGGAAGGAAGTAGAAGAAGGAGGCAGGAGGAGGAGGAGGAACAATCACAAGGAAGATAGAATAAAGGAGAAGAGTGAGGAGGAGGAGGAGGAGGAACAGTCACAAGGAAGGAAGAAGGAGAAGGAAGAAGGAGGAGGAGGAATAACAATCACAAGGAAGATAGAATAAAGGAGAAGAAAGAGGAGGAGGAGGAGGAGGAGGAACAATCACAAGGAAGATAGAATAAAGGAGAAGAAAGAGGAGGAGGAGGAGGAGGAACAGTCATAAGGAAGGTAGAATAAAGGAGAAGAAAGAGGAGGAGGAGGAGGAGGAACAGTCATAAGGAAGGTAGAATAAAGGAGGAGGAGGAGGAGGAGGAGGAGGAGGAACAGTCATAAGGAAGGAAGAAAGAGAAGGAAGAGGAGGAGGAGGAGGAGGAAGTGACAAGAAAGGAAGAATGAAGAGGAGAAGGAGAAGGAGGAGATAATCACAAGAAAGGAAGGAATAAGGAAAACGAGGAGGAGGAGGAGGAGGAAACACAAAAAAAGAAAGGAGGGTGGAGAAGAAGAGAAATAGGAAGAGGAGAAGAAGGAGAAGAACAAGAAGAAGAAGGAGGAGGAATATGCAATCACAAACAACCAAGTAAGGAAGCAGGAACGTAAACTTAGCGAAGCGTCGACATCTTTGATTAATAAACACAAAACTAGCAAGAACTCAGCAAGGGGAGTCAGGGCCATCGAGGAGTCTTGGCGAGAACCCTGCAGGAAGGAAAGGAAAAGTTGAGAGCATGGAGGTATCACACCGGAGGGAGAGAGAGGAAGATGTAAAAAGGGGAAGGAGCGGGTCAAGGGTGCGTGGAATTAACAGGTTAAGGAATGACTTCGAGCAGAGAGAGAAAGACGGAGCGCAGAAGTTACGCCACGAGGGAACAGAGGGCGATGGGTGTGTTGAGGAGGCGAGGTCAGGCACTTCATATACAAAGGAATGGACGAGAGTGAGTGAGAGAGGAAAGGAAGCCGGGAGATTTACATAGATATTCAGACCACACAGATCCTATGGTCCAGAATTTGATGCCACCAAGACTGCATTTCGAATTTAGTGAATATTAATTTCAAGGAAGTGTCGGTCGAGCTTGTTTTGAAATGAATTAATAGTACTGCACTGGACCACTGAAGGCGGGAGTTTATTCCATTCTCGCACTACAACGTTGGTGAAGAAAAATTTGTGCCCTCTGAATTTAATTGTTTACACTAGAGTTTTGTGCCATTATTTCTCGTTTGGAACGTGTCGTCGATAATAAATAATTTGAATTTGTAAAAACAATTTGGTTTCGAGAGAGAGAGAGAGAGAGAGAGAGAGAGAGAGCATGAATGTTATGGTTTAAAGAGAGAAGATAACTCATGAATAATAATAATAATAATGATAAGTATAAGCAGAATAAAAAAAATTGCAGTATGATGGAAATAATGAAAATGATGATGATAAAAAAAATAAAAAAATAATAATAATAATAATAATAATAATAATAATAATAATAATAATAATAATAATAATAATAATAATAATAATATCAATAACACTGTGTTCCGGCAGAGGCAGGGAGGGGGGGCAGTCAGCACGTCCGGGCCGCGGCCTTACCTCAGCCCAGGTATTGTGGAAGCTGCTGCCTCACGCCCACCAAGTATGTTATTGTTGGCTACACTAACACACCCACTACTTCTACCACCACTACTATTACTACCACTACCAATACTACTACTAATACTATTACCACTACTACTACTACTATCGAGACGCCTCTAATCCTGAAACTGACCTCTCTTTTCGCCACTCTTCTGAACTTTTTTATAGGGGCAGTGTTTAGCGGGCTTTTTCCTCATTATTATTATTGTGTGTGTGTGTGTGTGTGTGTGTGTGTGTGTGTGTGTGTGTGTGTGTGTGTGTGTGTGTGTGTGTGTGTGTGTGTCTGTCTGTCTGTCTGTCTGTCTGTGTTTGTCTGTCTGTTTGTCTACTACTACTACTACTACTACTACTACTACTGTTGCTGCTTGTCGTGGTGATGGTAGTTGTTGAAGTGTAATAATGATTGTAAAAGTAGGAACATTATTATTATTATTTTTTTTATTACTATTATTATTATTATTATTATTATTATTATTATTATTATTATTATTATTATTATTATTATTATTATTATTATTATTATTATTATTATTATTATTATTATTGTTACTACTATTATTATTACTTTTATTATTATTGTTGTTGTTGTTGTTTTATGTCCTTGTTCATTATATATTCGTGCAATAATCCGGGAAGGATATAATGAAGCCTCGGTTGTGTTATCGTTACTATCATTATTATTTTTTAGTGGCGTCATTATGAGCAGCGACGATAACAATAATGAATCTGTTCAGGTAATTACGAAATAGTAATTACGTGGATAAAAATCAATCGCACAGTTCAATTAATAGAGGCCTGATTGTGTGTGTGTGTGTGTGTGTGTGTGTGTGTGTGTGTGTGTGTGTGTGTGTGTGTGTGTGTGTGTGTGTGTGTGTGTGTGTTTCTGCTTTCCCGTCTATCTGTCTGTCTGTCTGTCTTTCTGTCTCGATCCGTGTGTGTGTGTGTGTGTGTGTGTGTGTGTGTGTGTGTGTGTGTGTGTGTGTGTGTGTGTGTGTGTGTGACATTTTTCCTCTTTTTTTTCCCCTAACGTTCACTCAATGACGTGTCTGATTGGACCGTTAATTGTTATGTAAATGATTTTGTGATTATAATTTAATGTCGGTGTCAAATGATTTTCTTTCCTTTATTTATGCATTTGGCGGTGTGTGTGTGTGTGTGTGTGTGTGTGTGTGTGTGTGTGTGTGTGTGTGTGTGTGTGTGTGTGTGTGTGTGTGTGTGTCTGACGTCATTACAGGTCGCTGCCTCTCTCATCTCTGCTTTAATAGAGCTGAACACCGTCTTTCATCCCCCCTTCTCTCTCTCTCTCTCTCTCTCTCTCTCTCTCTCAAACACCACCACCACCATCATTATCACCACCACCATCATCACCATCATCACCACCACCACTACCACCATTCCTCTTACCAACGTTGAAAATATCCACACAAACTCGCATCAGTAAATACGCACAACAATGAACTCTCTATCATATATATCCTATTACTCCTTTCGGCCTCAGTCCCTTTGTTGTCTACGTACGAGCAAGTGAACCCTTTTTGCTTTACCGTGGCGAATAAGTCCCGCCCACTCAAGCCACCACCAATGAGATTAATCCCTCCCCCACCGTCCACCAATCACATGCAGCCAAATTTGCTAAAAAGGGCGTGGTGTTCATGTTAGTTAGCCAATGATACCTTCTAAATGGGGACGTGGGCGGAGTTTATATGCCAAGACATTGTGGATAGAGTATAGCATCAACCAATTAGATGAAAGGGGTGTGATTTGCTTTTGAAGTAGCCAATAGTATCTTCTAAATGTGGAAGTGGGCGGGGTTTGTATGCTAAGTTATTGTGGATAAAGTATAACATCAACCAATTAGATGAAAGAGGGCATGGCTAACTTATGAACTAGCCAATCATATCTTCTAATTTTGGAAGTAGGCGGGGTTTATATGCCAAATTAATATGAATTGGCTATAGCATTAACCAATCACAGCAAGCTTGAGTCGTATTGGAGGCATGGCTTTCTTAAGGGGAGGAGATTGTTCGATTAGTTACCGTGAATAGAGTGTGCCATCCTTTACTATAATACATGACCTTTCTTTCTGAGGCCAAGGCGAAGTAGTACTATATAATTATATGATCTAGCTAGCACACCTGACTAAATTTGGGTGAAGTTGCCAGGTATGTTGTGTTGATGGAAGCGGTCTGATGGGCGGTTTATCAAGACTCTTAGAATTGAAAACCGTTGTGGAAGTTGAACTTAGTGATGTATTTATGATTGCGTATTCCTTGATTTACGTGCCAGCCTATAGCGCCGGTAGGCTTTCTTGAGGGGCCTGGATGGTAGTCGGCCCCAGCTCGTCATGGCGTAGGCAAGTGTTTATAGTGGCGCCATCTTTTCTTGACTCATCCTGCGCCCCGGAGCTCGTTCTTGATTCACTTGGACGGGTTGATGGGTGGTCTTCAGGACAGCATGTGGGTAATCTTAAGCCACTCGGCGGTGACTGAAAAATCACAGGTGGTCGCGGTGGACTCGAACCCGCGTCGTCCATCATGCGGTGAATACGGAGCTCGCACACTAACCACTCAGCCACCGCCACCGTAGGTGGTGATGGTGGTGATCTAGGAACAGTGGTGATGGTTGGTGTGAGTGGTGGTTGTGGTGGTGGCATTGATGATGCATGCGATAGTGGAGATATCAGTGGTAATGGTGGTGTTGCAAGTGGTGGTGGTGGTGGTGGTGATGAAAGAGGTGGTGTAGGTCGTGGGTGGTGATGAGTGGTAGTGGTGGTGATGATAGTGGTGGTGGTGTCAGTGGTGATGTTGGAAGTATTAAGAGTGGTGGTGGTGGTGGTGGTGGTCTTAGTGATGGTGGTGGTTGTAGTAATGGTGGTGGAGGTGCTGCCAGAAGTAATGATTTTGGTGATGATGATCCTGGTGAAGGTGGTATCACGGTTGCAGTGGTGATGATGGTGGTGCTGGTGGTGATGCTGGAAGTGTAAGTAGTGATGGGGGTAGTGGTGGTGGTGATGTTGAAGGTGACAGTAGTAGTGGTGATGATAGTGGTGGTGGTGATGTTATTGGTGGTGGTGGTGATGATAGTGGTGGTGGTGGTGGTGATGATAGTGGTGGTGGTGGTGATGTTGAAGGTGACAGTAGTAGTGGTGATGATAGTGGTGGTGGTGGTGATGTTGAAGGTGACAGTAGTAGTGGTGATGATAGTGGTGGTGGTGGTGATGTTATTGGTGGTGGTGGTGATGATAGTGGTGGTGGTGGTGGTGATGATAGTGGTGGTGGTGGTGATGATAGTGGTGGTGGTGGTGGTGATGATAGTGGTGGTGGTGGTGATAGTGGTGGTGGTGGTGGTCAGGCTGTCACTCGCTGTCCCTCGCCTCTCGTTATGTTGATTTAGTGGCGCGTACTGGTTCAGAGAGATCATGGAGTGCGTGGCTTATACCAGTACGAGACTCACTTCATGAAAAAAAGTAGAAAAATCGTCGAAAAAATAGGCGTTACTTTCTTTCAGCAATGACACGCCTTTTTTCACAAATTCTTCTACCTTATTCACCTTTCTTTCTTTTTTTTTTCTTTCTTTCTTTCCTCCTTTCTTTCTTTCTTTCTTCGTTCCTTTTTTTCTTCCTCTCTCTTTCTTTGTATTTCTTTTTTTCTTAATATCTCTCTTCATTTCAAGTCTTTTTTGCTTTCTTTCTTTCTTTTTTATTTATCCTCTTTCTTTCTTCCTTCTTCCTTTCTTCATTCCTTCGTTCATTCACTTAATTCTCCCTCCCTCCCTTCCTTCCTTCCTTCCTTCTTTCCTTCTTTTCTTCCTTCCTCCCCTCCCTCCCTCCCTCCCTCCCTTCCATGCTTCCTTCCTTCCTTCCTTCTTTTCATCCTTCCCTCTTTCCTTCCCATACATCAAACCTTCCTTTCCAATACGCTTCCCTTGACATCAGTTCCTGCAAAATCATTCAGCCAATCCATTTCCTACGAGCTTTAAATGAACAGCTTTTACGGATTCATGACTACATCGAACTATATTTTCCTCTCTATTAATAAAGCTGCCGTTCCGTGGCCTGGAAATGGTATAGAGGAGATGTTGCATCGATGGGGGTGTAACAGTGTGATAGGTCAATGGTTTGTCGTATATTAGTTGTGTTGCAATGTGCTCTTTAGTCCCTGGAGCAATGCGTAGATAGGTCAGAATGTTTAATAGTATAGAAATGTGTGTGTGTGTGTGTGTGTGTGTGTGTGTGTGTGTGTGTGTGTGTGTGATAGGTAGATGGCATGGCAAAGAGTAATTGTATTCTGTGATTTTCAGTGCCTGGCGCAGTGCTTCGGTAGATTAGAATGTTTAATAATGTAACTGTGTGTGTGTGTGTGTGTGTGTGTGTGTGTGTGCGAAAGCTAGGTGGAATGTCCAATACAAGTTGTGGCGCAGTGCTTATGGAAGGTTTAGGATTTATACGACTAATGAAGCAGCCAGAGGAGTAGAGAGAGAGAGAACTGAAAAATAAGAAGGAAGACTGCAAGGAATATTAGTTTGAAAAAGACACGGGAAAAATATTAAAGAAAGGGTAAAAAGGAATAACAGAAAAAGAAGGGAGGAAAATGGGGAAAGAAGGAAATGTGGAAAGAATGTGAACAGAGAGAAGACACTGGAAAATATATTAAAGGAAGAGTAAAAAGGTGAAAAAGAAGTGAAGGGAAAAAAAATACTAGAAGGAAAAGAGGGGAGGAAAAGAGGGAATGTGGAAAGGATATAAAGAGATAAAAGACACAGGAAAAATACTAAAGAAAGAGTAAAAAGAAAATATGGAATGGAGGGAAAAATGAAATAGTACAAAAAGGAAAAGAGGGGAGGAAAATAGGGAAGAAAAGGAACGTGGAAAGGATATAAAGAGAGAAAAGACACCGGAAAAATGTTAAAGAAAGAAGAAAGAAGGATGCAAAGAAATGAAGGGAAGATTTGTTACTTTTCATTTCGTGTTGGTGAAATGCTCGAATTTTTCTCTTTGCTACGCTCCAACACGACCACCGAGAAATTAAACCAGACAAGGAAAAGTTTTGCCGGCGCCGGGGATCGAACCCGCGACCAGCGAGACGGGAGAGCCACTCCTTAACCAGTCGGCCAAAGAGGTACCCCCATCGGAGAGGGAGTTATGGGAGGCTCGCCCATCAGGCAAGTCGCCGCACAACATTGGTAATGCAGTGACTGACATTAAGATGTTTGATATACTTCCAGATGTGAAATATGCAACACGGGTATGTCAGTCATTCAGTCAGCCAGTCACTCACTCACTTGCTCTCACTCACTCACTCACCGGTTCTAATCTGCGGTCCCTCCTTCCTTCGTTCCTTCCTTTCTTTCTTCTCTCTTCCTTCATTCTTTCCTTTTTTTAACTCCTTATGTCAATTTACCCTGCTGTGTCCTTTCCTGCTTTCCTTCCTTTCTCCCTTCTTTCTCTCTCCTTTCCTTCACTAATTCCTTTCTTCCTCCCTTCCTTCCTTCCTTCCTTCCTCCCTTCCTTTGCTTTTCTTCCTTCACTCCTCTTACTCGTTCACCATTTCACCCAGCTAGTCCCCTTTCCTTCTCTCTCTCTCTCTCTCTCTCTCTCTCTCTCTCTCTCTCTCTCTCTCTCTCTCTCTCTCTCTCTCTCTCTCTCTCTCTCTCTCTCTCTCTCTCTCTCTCTCTCTCTCTCTCTCTCTCTCTCTCTCTCTCTCTCAACAATTGTTCACTATCTCCCTCCCCTCCCCCCTCCCCCCCCCCCCTCCCTCTCTCTCCCTCCCTCCCTTTCTTTGTATATTAAAACTCCCTCCCTTCCATCACTCTTTCTCGCTCTCTCCTTCCTTCCCTCCCTCCCTCCCTCCCTCCTGCCTCCATTAATAAACTTCTACGCTTGTCTTACCTTCTCCCTCCCTCCCTCCTTTCTTCCTCTTACTCCTTCTCTCCATTCTCTTTCCTCCCTTTTTCTTTCCCTCTCCCTATCTTTGTCCTTCCCTTTCTCTCTCTCCTTCTCTTTCTCTTTTTGTCAAATCCTTTCTCTCCATCTCCCCTTTCCTCTTCCTTTCTCTCTTTCTCTTTTTCTCTCTTTCTTTCCCTCTCCCTCTTTCCCTTCTTCCCTCTCCCTTCTTCGTTTCCTTTCCTCCCTCTCTCCTTCTCTCCTTTCCTCTTCCCTCCTTTCTTTTCCTCCTTTTCTCTCTTCCTCTTCTTCCCTTTCCTTCCCTCTCTCCTTATCCTCTCCCTCCCTCTTTCCTTTACCTCCTTTCCTTCCTTCTCCCTTTACTTTCCTTCCTCTTTCCTTCCTTCTCCTTCCCACTCTCTCTCTGTCTCCTTTCTCTCACTTTAGTAATAGACACTCCCTTATCTCCTCATCATCATCATCATCATCGTCTTCTGACAAACCCACCACGAATAATTCAACAAACCTCACACCCTGCGTTCCTCCCGGTCGTTAAAAGAACCTCCTCGGCAGATACTTGAGCCACTTACCGACGTGTTCAGTCAATCAGGACTAGCGCGCTGACACCCAGAAGACAGGAGGGAACGTAGTAAGGAAGCAAGTTATTTTTTGGAGTCAAGACGTATGGTACTTGTTCGGGGTTTTGTTAGGGTACGTTAGCTTAAGTTAAGGGTATTTTCAGACACATAACTGTCAGCAACTTAAGGTAAAATCAACAAAGAAAGATTTTGAGTGTGTTATTTTGAAAGTCTCATTAGTGAGGAAGCATATATGATTTTTATGAGTGAAGACGTATAAATGGTAACTGTTCGGGGTATTGTTAGGTTAGGTTAAGTTTAGGGTATCTTCAAACACAAGACAGCCAGAAATTGATAGCATAAATTAACAAGGAAAGCCCTCCTTTTGTTAGATAATAAGTCTCATTACTGAGGAAGCATATATGATTCTTCTCTGAGTAAAGAAGTATAGTAACTGTTCGGGATTTTATTAGGCTAGGTTGAGTTTAGAGAATTTTCAAACAGGATAGGCGGCAAATTATGGCATAAATTAACAAAGAAAGAACTCATTATGTTGTATAGAAAAGTTCATTTAGCAAGGAAGATTAGATGATTTTTCTGAGTCAAGACGTATGGTAGGTGGTCGGGGCTTTATTAGGTTAGGTTATGTTCAGGGATGGAGTAAATACAAGATTTTTTTTTTTTTTTTACGTCTCCGCCTATTGCGCCGGTAGGCTTACTTGAGGGGCCTGGATGGTATTCGGCCCCAGCTCGTAATGGCACAGGCAAGTGTTTATAATGGCGCCATCTTCTCTTGGCTCATGCTGCCCCCCGGAACTCGTTCTTGATTCTTGGACGGTTTCCTCTAGAGTCCGGGTCGATGGGTGGTCTTCAGAACAGCATGTGGGTAGTTTTAAGCCACTCGGCGTTAAATGAAAAATCCGAGGTGGTAGCGTGGGGATTTGAACTCGTGTCGTCCATCACGTGGTGAATGTGCGCCCAGCACGCTACCACTTCAGCCACCGCCTACCACCTGTGTGTAATTGAATACGAATTTTTAAAGTATTCGTCAGATTATTCGCAGAATACGAATACGAATGAGAATTCTTTGATTTCTATCAATGATTATTCGAATACGAATACGAATCCGCCCAAATACAGCATTGTAATGTATTCGAGTATGAATCCGCCCAAATACAGCATTGTAATGTATTCGAGTATGAATGCGCCCAAATACAGCATTGTAATGTATTCGAGTATGAATGCGCCCAAATACAGCATTGTAATGTATTCGAGTATGAATCCGCCCAAATACAGCATTGTAATGTATTCGAGTATGAATGCGCCCAAATACAGCATTGTAATGTATTCGAGTATGAATCCGCCCAAATACAGCATTGTAATGTATTCGAGTATGAATCCGCCCAAATACAGCATTGTAATGTATTCGAGTATGAATGCGCCCAAATACAGCATTGTAATGTATTCGAGTATGAATCCGCCCAAATACAGCATTGTAATGTATTCGAGTATGAATACTGAATACGAACACTGCATCCCTGACCTCTCTCCTCTCATTCCTCCTTCTCTACTTCTTATTCCTCCTCCTTTTCCTCCCTTTTCATCTTTCTACCTCTCATCTTATTCTTCTCTCTCCTTTTGTCCGTCCTCCTTTTTCTCTCCTCTCATCGTTCCTTCTATCTCTCTCCCGGGACTCCTCCTTCTCTCCTCATTTATCCTTTCATTTCTCTATTTATCCCACTTTCTATTTTTCTCCTCCTATTCCTCCTTCTCTCCTTCCTCCTTCCTTTCCTATTTTTTCACCCTCCTGTACGGCTTTCCTCTTACTCCACCTTCCCTCATTTCTCCTTCGTTTGCTCTCCTTTCATCCTTTTTACCTCTCTCTTATTCCTCCTCCTCCGTCATTTCCTCCCTCCCCCTCCTCCTCCTCCTCCTCTCTCCTCTTCCCTAAATGAACACACTCACGCCTCCCTCCTCCCTCCCCTTCCCTCCCCTTCTCTTCATCATCCGCCCCCTCCTCCTCCTCTTCCTCCTCCTCTCCCTTCCCTCTCCCCTCCTTCTCCCCCCTCTTACTAATAACCACATTCTCCAAATCTCTAACTCACTTTCCCTCCCTTTCTTCCCTCCTCCTCCTCCTCCTCCTCCTTCCCTCCCTCTCTTTACCTTTCTCCTTTCCTCCCCTTCCTCCCTTCCCTCTTATTCCTGTGCACTTCTGAACCTCCTCCTTCCTTCCTTCCTCCCTCCCTCTCTTCCTCCCTTCCTCCTCCTCCTCCTCCTCTCATCAATATCTTCACTTACAAGCTACACCTATAATTTTCTCCTACCATTTACTCTATTTTTACCTCCTCCTCTTTTTCCTCCTCCTCCTCTTCCTCCTCCTCCTCCTCCTCTTCGACGCTCTGGTATTCAAGTCTTACAAATTTTACACCTTTGTTTTTCCTCCTCTTCCTCCTCCTCCTCCTCCTCCTCCTCCTCCTCCTCCTCCTCCTCCTCCTCCTCCTCCTCCTCCTCCTGCTCCTCCTCCTTCTCTTCTTCCTCTTATTTTTCTTCTGCGTGATTATATTTTTCGCTTTTTTTTTACTTTTTTCTTTTCTTGTTTTTTCTTGTTATTTCGTTCTTGTTTTTGTTATTCTTGTTCTTCTCCCTCTTTTCTTTTTCTTCTTCCTCTTCTTCTTCTTCTTCTTCTTCTTCTTCTTCTTCTTAAATGCTTCTTCCCTCCTTATTACTACTATTGATATTATTATTATTATTATTATTATTATTATTATTATTATTATTATTATTATTATTATTATTATTATTATTATTATTATTATTATTATTATTATTATTATTATTATTATTATTATTATTACTATTACTACTACTACTACTACTACTACTACTACTACTACTACTACCACCACTACTACTACTACTACTACTACTACTACTACCTTTTAGTACTCTTCTTATTTTTTACTTTTTTCATGAATCTCAAAAACCTTGGAGTGCATGACAGTATTGGACTTCCTAAGGTACTTGAAGACCTTTATCAGTGTCTCCTTGCAGCCGACTCTTATTCAGTGCGAAGAGGTTGGGTCGTCTAAGTCGTTCTTCATATCCCTAAGCCCTCAACAATAGCATGAATCAGTTTTATGGAGGAGGAGGAGCAGGAGGAGGAGGAGGGAGAGAGGCAATGACGGAGGAAAAGGAATAAGAGAGGTGAAAAGGATGAAAGGAGAGGAAACGGAGGATAGAGGAGAGAAGAAGAGAAGGGAAATGAGAGGAGAGAAGTATGGAAAGAAGAAAGAAAAGAAGGAAAAGGAAGGAACTCAATGTCTTTCTTATGGAGTTGTGAAAGCAGCCTTGGGTCATATTCTTAAACATTTCTCATTCTGTATTTTCGTAAACGTTTTTAAACATTTTCCGCCACTTTCCTGAACATTTCTTATTCCTTTTTCTTAAACTGTTCTTATTCCATATTCTTAAACATTCCTAGACATTTTTCTCCATATTCTTAATTAAACATTTCTCACTCTGTATTCTTAAGCATTTTCAGACATTTTTCGCCATATTCTTAAACATTTCTCATTCCATATTCCTAAACATTCTCAAACATTTCTTGCTATATTCTTAAACATTTTCATATTATATTCTTCAACATTCCTAAACATTTTCGCCACTTTCTCAAACATTTTTCATTCTATATTCATACACATTCTTAAACCTTTTTCGCCATATTCTTAAACGGTCTCATACATTTCGGCGCCCAGGTCCACATACTTGACAATGCTTTCGTATAAGTTGTGGGTATTTCCAGGGGTAGATATTATTATCCTGGTGGTGTTTTACAAAGCCTCTACCGTTTTCTCATGGGAACGCATTTTACCTCAATTTTGGCCTTAAGAAATAATTGATCTGAGAGGCGGAAGCGTCTTCGAATACCGACTCACAGCCATACACTTAAATACTCCCCTGGCACACCTGTTTGGCAAGGCTTTGGTATGTGTTGTGGGGATTTCCATGGGTAGTTTGATGACTCTGGGACGAGATTCTCGAAACTTAAGTGCTCGCAAGCCACACCTACGACCACGCAGTGTCTTCACTGCAGTTCTCAAAGCTCTACGCGATCGTAACTCTGCACGTAAGTTAAGAGTAGGTCAGGTGCAGTCGTAAGCCTTACGAGGTCTCCCAGATTTACATGAAATGCATTATAAATAGTGTTTCCCAACATGAAAGCAGGAAGAACGTGTTCAGTAAGTAAATCTATCAATTACCGTGAGCGGTCAACGGTAGACATATTTGTTTATCCACTTTTGTGTGCGGTGCCGTTACGAAGGCAAAGCCTTCCCGCGGCTAAATGACTGAGCTCCGAGAAGCCTAAATAAAGTGTGACAGATGGAAAACATTAGTCATTCAGTGATGCGTGAAGCAACAAACTATCAGAATATTACCGGGGAGGCGGCCGTGGGCAGACGTGTCATGTTAGCCGAACGCCACTGAGTAATTTATGGCAAACATGATTATATCCCTTTGCCTCCCTATTTCTGCAAAAAGGCTTTTTACATGCATTATATTAACTATTGTCACATGTGTAGTTTACTTGATTTGCTCCGAGGGGGCGCTAGGTAGTCTGTTACTCATTTACCTGTCAAGCTACTGTGGTGTCTTGCCATTAGATTTTGCGTTAGAGACCGTAAGTTTGTGTATAAAGAACGTAAGACTTGACAGGTATGGTTCCGACGGACTCAAGCAGGGTACACGAGGTACCCCCCCCCCCCCCCCCACACACACACACACACTCGATAAGAACGAGAGAAAATGAGAATGAGTGAATGAGAATGAGAGAGAAAGAGAGAAAGACTCTTTAGCAGGAACGTGAAAAAAAAAAACTCATGAGAACGCATTCAACCTCTTTTCTTGTCTCTCGAGATAACTGATGTGCCAGGCGGAAGCGTCCGAGAACACCCAGCCAGCACTGCATGGGCGAGGCGTCGCCGGAACACTCGCTAGTTTTTTGGCTCCCCGATCACGAGGCGCCGCGTTGCTGGAGAGTGACGTGACGCGCCACCAAGCTGACACCCTCGTTGGGGGATCAGTGTGAAGAAAAACTTAAACCCCAGAAGAGAAGACAGCGGAGGATTTGGTGCTCGTCCCAGCTCGGGAGAAACGTCACTGATATCAACCATTCCAAGTTCTTTAAGCTGCAGCGTAACCCAGGGAATAACAGCGTACTTTTTCAAACGAGACGATGTACACTGAGAGTTATTATATTTTTAATAAAAACAGTGGAGACATGCGTCTCCGCGGTGCAGTGGTTAGCCTTCCTAACTACGAATTTGCAGGCCTGAGTTCGAATCCCGGTATGGGCAGTCGCTGCGCACCTCACCCAGCTGTTCATCCTCTCTTTCGGGCTGGTCGATAAATGTGTACCCAGGGACACCTGGGGCAGGTAAACTGTAGTAACCCTGATGTCACACTGGCCCTGTGTCCCGGGGCTTAGGATTCCCTCCCACGACAGGCTCAGTGGCCAATGGTATAGAGACGAGCACCGCGACCGCGCGCAGCTAATAGGGTGTAGGTATACTACCAACTTTACCTTACCAATGGCGCAAAAAAAGAAGGAAATAATGGAGCCCGAAATGGCGCTGCTTCCGCAAACAGTGTTCAATTGAAGATTAAGAAATAGAGAGGCGGGAGTGTTTTTCTGGAATGGAGTCATCGCCAGTGGAACAAACGTCCTACAAAAAACAGTCAGTGTGAAAACTGTCAACTCATTCAAAACTTGCAGAGACTTATTCTCCGTTGTGGCGGGAGGGGATTGAACCTTCCGGGAAAGAGGATAAATATCATAAAGAGAAAATAATGGCTAAAGGAAAGAGGAAAAGGACGCAAAACAATATACGAGACGAAAAATATGATGCTTTGATTAATTTGTTGTGCAAGTCACTGAATATATTAAACCTCTGATGAAGGAAGCCTTGTTAAGAAAAGACAAGAAGCCCTCTGGTGCCTGCGCTTCCATTCTTCACTTTATCTTTCTCGTCTTTTTCCTCTCACCTCCGCCTCCTCCTCCTCCGCCTGCTCTGTATGGAGGTGAATCTCTCCCTTTGTTGCCTCTGTATGGAGGGAGAAGGGAGGGAAGAAAGGAGAGAGAGAAAAGGCAGCTGAGGGTGAGAGGGAAAATGGAAGGAGGAGGAGGAGGATGTGAGAGAGAGAGAGAGAGAGAGAGAGAGAGAGAGAGAGAGAGAGAGAGAGAGAGAGAGAGAGAGAAAGAAGTATTCAAATGGAAGAAAAAGGGATAGAAAGAAATGGAGGTAAAGGAAGAGATGGAGAGAAGTAAGAGAAGGGAAGCAAAGGAGAGATATATGAAGGCGAGGAACGAACAGAAAATAATGAAGAAAATATGAATGATGGAGGTGACGCATTTCTTTAATAAATGTTGTTGTTGTTGGTGGTGGTGGTGAAGGATAAAGGCAATGAAAGTGATGGTGTTGTTGTTGGTGGTATGGTGATGATGATAATGAAGATTGGAATAGAGGCTGTGGTGATGGTGGTGGTGGTGGTGATATGGTGATGATGGTAGTGAAAGTAATGATAGTGATGATGATGATGATGAGGAGGAGGAGGAGGTATTAGAGAGGTATGAAGGATTAAACAACGGAGAAAAGGAAGGAGGAAAGAGAGAAAGAGCTAAGAAGGAATAAGAGAAGAGAGGAAGAAAGGAGGAGGAAAAGAGAGGAGGAAAGGAAGGAGAGAAGAGGTAGAAAGAAGGATTAAAAGAGAGTGGTGGTGGTATACAACAGAGACAGTGTCATTTGTTATTCAGAGGTACACACCCCCCCCTCTCTCTCTCTCTCTCTCTCTCTCTCTCTCTCTCTCTCTCTCTCTCTCTCTCTCTCTCTCTCTCTCTCTCTCTCTCTCTCTCTCTCTCTCTCTCTCTCTCTCTCTCTCTCTCTCTCTCTCTCTCACACACACACACACACACACACACACACACACACACACGTGATGCAGTAGATAAGCTCTCAGTCCGCCATCCCAGCAGACAGAGGATTGCTTTGCTCTGGCTCAAAGGGTTTTAGCTGACAAGGAGCGGCTACATTGAGCCAAGGGGACGTGTGCTATGCAGTGCGCTAGGTTCCGGCAGTACCCAGAACTGATTTAATGCTTCCCAAAGCTCTCTCCGGACAGGTACTGGCTGGCGAGCAACAAGTCCATTACGTGGTTAGATCGTGAGTTATGGAAATGTAAACGAGCATTTTTCATTTGCTGCCTCTAGCGCTGGTAGGGTCTCTTGAGGGGTTTCTTCGGTGGCCCCAGCCCGTTAGTGGCGCAGGTGAATTTAATTTATAGTGGCTGCCGTGATGTATGACTCTTGCTTGGCCCATGTTGCCCCCCGGTGCTCCACCCAGCTGTTCATCCTCCCTTTCGGTCTGGTGAATAAATGGGTACCTGGGGACACATGGAGAAGGGAAACTGAGGTAACCTGGATGTCACTCTGGCCCTGTGTCCCGGGGTGATGGGCTCTTACCACCACAAGCTCAAGAGGCAGTGCGACGGAGATGAGCATGGAGGCCACGCGCAGCCATACCGCATTCCCCTAAGTGTACCTATATTCCAGAAACTCTTGGTGGAAAAATACATGGCGCCCCTCAGACCATTCTCCCCACGCCGATCTTAATTGAATTTAGTAAGACGAGGAACAAAACACAGAAACACACACCCACTGGTTGCCATTGTGCGTCGCCTTATTGAGCTCACTCCTGTACGCTTTGTCGCTGCTATAGGAGGCAACAACACGGGTCCTCAGAGGTGGCATTGTCCTTGCCTTGTAATCTGTCACGGGGGTCCCTATGGCAACGGCGCTTCTGACAGTAGACAATGGAGGTGGTGGTGGTGATGGTGGTCGTGGTAGTGATGTAATACGGTGTCATGTATGAGAGCAAACATCATCACCTTCATTACTATTGTCCATTCGCTTTCTTTGCAATGATGGTGGTGATGGCAGGAAGTGAGATGAAACAAAAATATTTGCCGGAGCAGAATGAGATTTATTTCCATCACAGAGTTATGGGGAAAAAAGTTGGGAAAGGCCACAGTCCTCCAGTGAATAATTAGTGGTAGTGATGATATTATGAAATCGGAACAGTGTGTCTTGCTTGTTAAAATCACCCAGATGCATGATGGTGTGTAAGTTGGTTCGCGCGGGCAACACTTCAGGCACCGTTTGCTTCCAGACGGTTAAAAACTTGGCACCAAACAAAACACTGAGAAAATAAAAAAAAAAGCACAAGGAGGAATGGAGGGGAAAATGTTGGGAGAGGAAGCGAGCATCATGAGTTAGGGAACAGACAAAGATTAAAGACATTCTAATGACGACTGATAATAGGAATTGCACTTGGGTAGGTCCATGCGTAGAGCAGATAACAGATAGACAACCGCAGTTACAAAGCGTCAAGCCAGGAACTGTAGAAGTCATATATATATATATATATATTTATATATATATATATATATATATATATATATATATATATATATATATATATATATATATATATATATATATATATGTATATATATATATATATATATATATATATATATATATATATATATATATATATATATATATATATATAGATTGAAACACACACACACACACACACACACACACACCGCGCCGCGGTAGCTACAATCACCTCCTGCCAAGCAAGGTAGTGAGCCGCGAACCCCGATCCTCGTCAGTGAAAACCTGTCGCAGCTTGTGCTCTGTGTGGCCAGCATGCTACCTGAGGACTCGGTGCCCTTGTCCAGGTTAACAGAGGTGATATGACTCGCCTCACTCTGCGATATGTTATAGTAATCATAAGTAATGCTTTCCATGACACAGCTTGAATACAAAGACCGAAGATACAGCCATAACCGGTACACTACTCGTCAAGAGTGAAGGAGGCAACCCTTTTGACCTCCGCGCGCATAACCCTCTCTTCCCATTGGCTAACGAGCACCGACGCCACCTGTGCCTTACTCCCCCCTCTCTTCCTCCCCCTACCTCTCCCCCCACAACTTCTCTCCCTCTCTACATACCATTTTCTCTCAACCCCCCTCTCTCTCCTCCCTCTTACCTCCAACTCTCGCCTCTTCCTGCAATCGTCTCTCCCTCCTCCCACCCCTCCCTACCTCTCTGCCTTCCCTCCTCCTCCCCATCTCCTCCCTCCCTCCTCCTCCTTCCTCCGTCCCTGCTTTTCCTCTCTCCCCGGCGGTCACTCAGTGCGTCGCGGAGTGTTGATATGGAAGTGATGCGTTGTGTTGTGTCTTGGCGTCGTGGGCTGGAAGGTCTGAGCGAGAGAGAGGTGACGCTGGCTGCATGGAAGGTGAGACGGGATTGGTGGTGTAGTTAGTTAGTTAGTGTGTGTGTGTGTGTGTGTGTGTGTGTGTGATTTGCATTACAGTGACGCGTACTCAATCACCACCACCACCACCACCACCAGCTCATTAATCATCACTGCCAACTTCACCTTCTTTATCACCATCACCTTCATTTTTATCTTCACATAAGAGGCTAAGTACGACAATCTGGTAACGCAGTCTGATTCCCTCCTTTTCAGCTGTTAATTATACTTCAATCTTGGACCTTTGCACTTCAGGAACATTATTTACTTAACTTAGAGACAGACCACACCGCTTATATGTACAACAGAATATAAAATGTAAAGAGATCTAACTCCCTTCCTCTTCGACTATTTGTCATACTCAGTCTTGGACTTTGCACTTCAGAAAGACTATTTGTTTAAACTTAAAGAAATAAGATTAAGAGCGAAGCATAAAATATAAATAACATAAGAAGTAATGAGATCAAAGTCCCTTCCTCTTCGGGTGTTTATCATACTCAATCTTGGACATTCAACCTCGGGAGTATTACTTAAAGGAGCGAAAGAAAAAAAATATGTATGAACGCCCTCAGCATACCTTTTTTTAATGTACAATAGAATATAAAACGTAAAGAGATTTGATTCCCTTCCTCTCCGGCTGTTTATCAGACTCAGTCTTGGACTTTGCACTTCAGGATTCTCTCTATATATTTAACTTAAAGGAAGTGTATCAAGAGAGAAAAAAATATATATAAACGTGCCCTCACCTCAGCGCTTAAATGTACAGCAGAGTATAGGAAGGAAAGAGATCTGATTCCCTTCCTCTTCGGCTGTTTATCATACTCAATCTTGTACTTCAGAAAGGCCATTTGTTTAAACTTAAAAAGAGACAAGATTAAGAGCGAAGTATAAAATAGAAATGAAATAAATAGTAAAAAAATTCAATATCCTTCCTCTCCGGCTGTTTATCATACTCGATTTTGGACTCTCAACCTCAGGCGTATTACTGAACTTAAAGGCGTCAGACCGAAAGCGAAAAAATATATATAAACTTGCCCCCAGCACACCGACCCCACAAAGTACAACGGAGGATAGAAATTGAAGGATCTAATTTCCTTCCTGAGGGGATTGGATGCTCCCCTCTCGATGTGCTTTGATACTGGTTTATAACATGTACATTGGTTATAGAAATTTGCGTTTGTTTTGTTTTGTTTTTATTTTTGGTAGTTAGAGAGGAAGGAAGGCAAGGCAAACGTGTGAGTGGTTGGGTTTCCTTATCATATATATATTACTGTTTTTTTCATTTTTTTTATTATTTTCCTAATTTTATACTTGTTTGCCATTTGCCTTTTCCTGTTTTTCATCTCTTGTTATGTTTGTCCATCTTTTTATCCTACTGTATTGTTTTGAATTCATTTGTCTTTTTCTAACCTCGTATTTTCCTATTCAAGTTTTTTTTCTTTTCATTATTCAACTTTTTCTTTTCACTATTTAACTAATCTCGTATTATCTTGTTATATATGTCATTTTTTTTAACTGATCGTATTGTTTTGATTTAATTGTGTATTTTTAAGTCCTAATCTATTTTCTTTATTCACTTGTATGGGGCCTGTTTACCTTGTATTGCCTATTAATTAGCTTTACCATTGCTTTCTTGTTGTCTTTTAGTTGTAAATCTCTAACTTATCATCTTTTTTTTCATCATATCTTCAACTTACCTCTCATGGTCTTTTTCATAATTCTCTTCTTATCTCTCATTGTCTTTTTCATAATTCTCTTCTTATCTCTCATTGTCTTTTTCATAATTCTCTTCTTATCTCTCATTGTCTTTTTCATAATTCTCTTCTCATCTCTCATTGTCTTTTTCATAATTCTCTTCTTATCTCTCATGGTCTTTTTCATAATTCTCTTCTTATCTCTCATTGTCTTTTTCATAATTCTCTTCTTATCTCTCATTGTCTTTTTCATAATTCTCTTCTTATCTCTCATTGTCTTTTTCATAATTCTCTTCTTATCTCTCATTGTCTTTTTCATAATTCTCTTCTTTCTCTCATTGTCTTTTTCATAATTCTCTTCTTATCTCTCATGGTCTTTTTCATAATTCTCTTCTCATCTCTCATTGTCTTTTTCATAATTCTCTTCTTATCTCTCATTGTCTTTTTCATAATTCTCTTCTCATCTCTCATTGTCTTTTTCATAATTCTCTTCTTATCTCTCATTGTCTTTTTCATAATTCTCTTTTTCTCTCATTGTCTGTACTTTGTAATCCTCTTCTTCTTAACTCCTGCTGTCTTTTATAACTGTCTCATTTCAACTTATGTCTTATTGCCTCTTCCTTCATTATCTCCAACTTAACTCGTATTGTCTTTCTTTGCACTGTCTCTTCAACTTCTCTCGTACTGGTCCCTCTTTGTCTCATTTCAACTTCTCTCATATTAACCTTTCCTTTTGTAACTGCCTTCAACTTGTTCCGTAATGTCTTTTTAATTTTGACCTGGCATTGTATTGACCTCGGACTGTTTTGACATCGGACTGTTTTGACCTGGCACTGTTTTGACATCGGACTGTTTTGACCTGGCACTGTTTTGACCTCGGACTGTTTTGAACTCGGACTGTTTTGACCTGGCACTGTTTTGACCTCGGACTGTTTTGACCTCGGACTGTTTTGACCTCGGACTGTTTTGAACTCGGACTGTTTTGACCAGGCACTGTTTTGACCTCGGGCTGTTTTGACATCGGACTGTTTTGACCTTGGACTGTTTTGACCTCGGACTGTTTTGACCTAAGACTGTTTTGACCTCGGACTGTTTTGACCTCGGACTGTCTTGACCTCGGACTGTTTTGACCTGGCACTATTTTGACCTCGGACTGTCTTGACCTGGCACTGTTTTGACCTCGGACTGTTTTGACCTCGGACTGTCTTGACCTCGGACTGTTTTGACCTGGCACTGTTTTGACCTCGCACTGTTTTGTTCCTGGACTGATGATGATGATGATTAGGATGATCTTTTTTTTATACCTGAGTTTAGTGCTTCGATATAATGGACTTTTTTTTCGTTTTCAGATCTTTTTTGTTTTTTTCATGTCATTTGTTTCGTTTTCAGGTATTTTTTTTCGTTTCAAGTCTTTTTAGTTTCGTTTTTAGGTCTTTTTTTTCGTTTTCAGGTTATTTTTTTTCAGGTTATTTTTTTCGTTGTCAGGGTTTTTTTTTCGTTTTCAGGTCTTTTTTTTCTGTTTCAGGTCTTTTTTTTCTGTTTCAGGTCTTTTTTTTTCGGTTTCAGGTTATTTTTTTCGGTTTCAGGTTATTTTTTTCGTTTGTAGGTCTTTTTTTTTTTCGTTTTCAGGTCATTTTTTCAGTATTTTAGATTTGTCTAAAGAAAAAGCACTGGATTCTATTCACACACACACACACACACACACACACACACACACACACACGCACGCACGCACGCACGCACGCACACACACACACACACACACACACACACACACACACACACACACACACACACACACACACACACACACACACACACACACACGAACTCTAATCAACATGAGGAATGACAACGAAATTTTTCCTTCCCATCTTCTTTGCCTCTAATCTTGGCCCTCATCGCTCGCATGTCAGCGCGCTCTCTCTCTGTCATCATTATTTTTATTATTTTGCAGCTTTCACTGATAACATTTTTCTTTTCTTTGTTTTTTCGGTCCATTCTCAGAGTTGATGATAAACTTTTGATTAATTTTTTCTTTAATATTTTTACTCCTCTGACCTATTTTCCGCCTCCGTCCCTTATTTGTGTTTTTTTTTGTTTTGTTTTATCACTAACTTTCTTTACACGTTTTTTTTCCGTTGATTTTTACTAACATTTCCACGAACCTTATTTTTTTCTCTTTACTTATATTCATACTCGTTATATTTTCTCTTATTAATATATTTCTAGACCAACTTATTCCTCTTTGTTTTTCTTTTCGTTCCTACTTTTCATCACTTTTTCAATCGCAAACTTTAGGGCAAATCTTTTTTTTTACTCTTGTGACCTACTCTCCGTCTATTCCTTTTCTTTCTCCTCACTTTTTACACAGTGGTTTTATGCTCTCATTTATATTTTCATACTATTATACCTTTGTACCTCAGTTTATACTTCTGTACTTCCTTTCATGCATTCATACTATCGTTATCATCTTTATTATTATATTCAGACTCAAGTTTACTTTGTATACGTTTCTTCCTTCTTGTCGTTCCTACTTCTCATATTTTTTCCTTACTTTTTCTTTCCCTTTTATATCTTACTTTTCATACTTAATTTTCAGTTGGTATCTATACTCTCTTTTTTTTTTTTTGTTACTTTCTCATTACCTTCCTACTTTGGTCAAAATTTGTCTGGTCTAGCGGCCCATTTCAGAGAGACAAACTATTCATTTCCAGCTAAATTATGAGTTTCATGTGGGAATATTTTGTTCGCCTGAAAAGAGCTAGGGTAACTCTGAAGCCATTATATTGCGGAATCACAGGGTAGCCATTTCTAATAATTAAATACCTTTATGTCAAAAATGATTACTACTCGGGAATTAATAATCCTCACCTGAATGCTGTGAAAACTTTGGTGTACTGTGGCCGCCAGGACGAGGGACGGACACAGCTTCTTTTATTCTATTTTTTACAGCAAAGGAAGCAGCTCAAGGGAATGGCATGAACAGAAAACGAGAAGCCCGCATAGCACTGCACATATAAAAGAAGAAATGAGTGGCCAAAAGAGAGGTCAATTTCGGGTGGACAGGTGTCCTGATACTCTCCTCTTGGAAGCGTTCAGGTCGTAGGCAGGAGGAGATACAGACGAAAGAAGCCTGTTCCAGAGTTTACCATCGAAAGGGATGATATAATGAAGGTGCTGGTTAACTCTTGCATAAGGGATTTGAGTTGAGTGAGGATGAGCAAGAGTATAAAGTAGCGTGCAGCGGGGCCGCGGGAGGGGGAAGGCATGCAGTTAGCAAGGTAAGAAGAGCAGTCATCGTGAAAATATCCATAGCAGAAAGAGAGGCAACACCTTGACATATTGACACCTAGATATATAAATCAAATGAACCGTACCGTAACATAACTTATATAAACCTTTCGCCGCTAAAATAGTAACGTATTGCCGCTAAAATAGCAACGCCTTAAACATTTCTACGTTCATTATCGGCCATCTTGACACCTGGGTAAATTTATAAAGTAAAAGAACTGCACCTTAACCTAACGACAAGAAACCTCTATGCCTATTCTCTCTCTCTCTCTCTCTCTCTCTCTCTCTCTCTCTCTCTCTCTCTCTCTCTCTCTCTCTCTCTCTCTCTCTCTCTCTCTCTCTCTCTCTCTCTCTCTCTCTCTCTCTCTCTCTCTCTCTCTCTCTCTCTCTCTCTCTCTCCATTTTGGTCTTACACAATATATTTCCTCTATTTCAAGTACCGTACCTTTCAACACTAACTTTTTTTAATTTCTCTATTTTTTTTTTTTCATTTTATCGTTGTATATCTACTGCTCGGTGACTGTCTTTCTTTTTCTCTGTCTTTCACTCACGCTGTCTTTTTTCATCCTCCACCTTATTTATATTTATCTTTTTTTTCATCATTTTATCTATTTGTTTCTGTGTCTCTCCTTATGTCTGTCTCTCGATCTCTTTTACACTCCTTTTCTCATTATATTTCTCTTTCTATATCTATCTCTATATATACCTATGTCTTTTTCCATCAGTCAGTGTATTTTTTTCAGTATTTCTATTATTGTCTTTATCTCTGCTTATCTGTCTGTCTGTTAATCTGTATGTCTGCCCTTTTTTTCTCCTTTCTGTCTGTTTGTATTTCTCTTCGTCTTATTGTCTGTTTCTGTGTCTCTGGCGCGCTGTCTATCTTTTTTTTCTGTCTGTGTCCTTCTATCTCTTTGCCTGTCTTTCACTCGCTTCTCTGTCAATTTCTGTCTCTCTGTTAGTCTTGGTCCGTGCCCTTTTGTCTGTCTTTGTCTATCTTCTTTGTCTGTCTGTCTCTTATCGGTATCTTTAACCGTTCTTGTTTGTCTATATCAATCTATTTTATTTTCCCTCATTCTGGATCTCTTTATCTTTCTCCTTCCCCATAATTCTTCTTCTGTGACTGTCTATCTCTTATCGGTATCTTTAACCCTTTCTTTTTTGTCTATATCTATCTATTTTCTTTTCCCTAATTCTGGATCTCTCTGTCTTTCTTCTTCTCCCTAATTCTGAATCTCTTAATTTTCTTTTCCCTAATTCTGGATCTCTCTATCTTTCTTCTTCTCCCTAATTCTGAATCTCTTTATTTTCCCTAATTCTGAATCTCTTTATTTTATTTTCCCTAATTCTGGATCTCCCTATCTTTCTTCTTCTCCCTAATTCTGAATCTCTATATTTTCTTTTCCCTAATTCTGGATCTCCCTATCTTTCTTCTTCTCCCTAATTCTGAATCTCTATATTTTCTTTTCCCTAATTCTGGATCTGTCTGTCTTTCTCCTTCTCCCTAATTCTGAATCTCTATTTTCTTTTCCCTAATTCTGGATCTCTCTATCTTTCTTCTCCCTAATTCTGAATCTCTATATTTTCTTTTCCCTAATTCTGGATCTGGATGTCTTTCTCCTTCTCCCTAATTCTGAATCTCTCTATTTTCTTTTCCCTAATTCTGGATCTCCCTATCTTTCTTCTTCTCCCTAATTCTGAATCTCTATATTTTCTTTTCCCTAATTCTGGATCTGGATGTCTTTCTCCTTCTCCCTAATTCTGAACGTACCCTAAAATTATTCATCCTAACACCATTTGGGTCATGTTTCTGCTCCTCTGAAGCTTCCTCCTCTTTTTCACTCCTCTTGACTTTGAACATTCCTTCCAAAATTATAATCAAACATTTTTTCTCTCTTTCTTTCTTTCCTTCTCACGCTATTCATCTCTCTCGCTTTATTTCCTCATTTGTAACTCCCAGAATAGATCTTAAATTTCTTTTTTTTTTTCTTTTTCTTTTTCATTCCTTCATCAAACACACTCGCTAGCTCTCACGCTTTTCTCTCTCTCTCTCTCTCTCTCTCTCTCTCTCTCTCTCTCTCTCTCTCTCTCTCTCTCTCTCTCTCTCTCTCTCATATTTCTTCATCTTTTTACCTCCAGAACCAGACGTGTTTCTTCCCTCGCTTATATTACTTTCTTTTTTTTTTCTTTTTTTTTTCTTTCTTGCTTACTTTTGTCTTTTGTTTCCTCGTTGACTCACTTAGTAAACGTTGCCTCGCCTTCCCTTTCTTTTTTTCTTTTTTCACATTTTTTTCTTCTTTTTCTTAGTCGTATTTCTTAAATGACGTTGGTATTTC
>NC_066568.1:10617468-10624968 GCF_024679095.1 Eriocheir sinensis | reverse complement strand
ACGATCTTTCCGTGAACCAGTTTGTCGTGACCGCGGCGACATCCAGCATATATTAATTTTCTAGTAACAGCGGCGCAAATAGACGGAGAAAAAGTAATTGGAGGCGAAGTGCGTGGAATTCCAGGAAAGCGAGAAAACTTTGGAGCAGTGGGTCTCATTACGCGGAGGGAGCGTGTTTTCAAAGGGCTGGGAGGAGTCGAGGAATTTGGATCACAGATTAGCAAACATAAACACTTGGAATATTGGTGTTTTTATTGCCTTCAAGCTCCCTGGGGTGGCAAAAAAAAAAAAACACGCAGTATACATCAATCACTCTTTTATTCTTCTCTTTGTGAATTGATTGAGTAAATGGGGACCGCTTGTTCTGTATTTCCTTGTGGTTTTGTGTAAGTCCGTATATCGTCACTTTCGTAAACAAACCACCTAAGTCATTATTTTTTTACTTTTCAGGAAATCAGAAAAGAACTGTCATCACCTCGTTTGTCTTAAGATTTAGGCAGATATGAAAAGGCCAATTCTAGAACACTCAAACCCTGAATGACGAAGGCAACTACACAGAAATGGGCGTCACATGTTGAAAAATTGATGGAAATCGCTGAAAAATGACTTAGGCGATTATTTTATGAGGGTGACGATATGATTCTTAATATAAAACTGAAAAACGGACGTTTAAAAAATATTTGAGTAAGATGTATTTTTTTACTGCACTATATCTTTGCTTCTTGTTCTTCTATCGGACGTGTACCACAAGCTCTTGAACGGTAATATTCCAAACACCTTACCCATAGACAAGGCGACCACACTTAACGCTTTTCCTAGGCCTACAGCGAGACTACCGTCACCCCGCCCTCTCCCGTTAAGTGGCGCCGCTGACAAAATTGGGAAAAAAGGGAATGGTGCTCTGACAGGGTGAAAAGGGTGCACTGGGCATAGCAATGTTAAGAGTCACCGGTTTAGAACTGCCGCAGATTTTGAGTTGGTTAAGATTGATATCACTGAGTAGAGAAGACATTGGAAGCCGACCGTATTTGTGTGTCTGTGTGTGTGTGTGTGTGTGTGAGGGGAGTGAGTATTTGTGGGTGTATATGTCTTTGTATGTGTGTATGTGTATGTGTGTTGGAGGGTAGAGGAGGAAGGGTGCGTGTGTGTGTGTGTTGGCGTGTGTGTGTGTGTGTGTTGTTAGCGTCTTTCTTTGATAACGATACGTGGGATGCAAAGTTTGGAAATATTAACTCGGTGATGTGTTCAAGCTTGTGCGTTGGCGGCGTAAAGAAAGACTTGCATGAGGCTCGGTGAAGTTTGTGTTGCAAGGCGCGCTAGTGTTTCTTTCATGCTGCAGCGCCGGCTGTTAGAAAGTTTGGCGGTGAAAGAGATGAAGGAGCGAAGAGGATGATCAATACTTACCGAGAACCCAGACAAGATATACATTGGGAGAGAGAGAGAGACAGACAGACAGATATAAAGATAGATAGATAGATGAACAAGTGGAAGGCTGTTAGGAAGTTGGCGGTGAAAGGGATGAAGGAGTGAAGGAACTGATCACTAATTTCCGAGAACCTAAACAAGCTATACCTTAAACATGGAGAGATAGATATAAAGATAGATAGATAGACAGATAGACAGATAGATGGAACAAGTGGGAGGCTGTTAGGAAGTTGGCGGTGAAAGGGATGGAGGAGCGAAGAGGATGATCACTAATTATCGAAAACTCAAACATAACTGTACTTTAAACATAGGGAGATAGATAAAAAGACAGATAGATAGACAGATAGATGGAACAAATGGGAGGCTGTTAGGAAGTTGGCGGTGAGTGGATGAAGGAGTGAAGAGGCTGATCACTAATTACCGAGAACCTAAATAAGCTATACCTTAAACTTAGGGAGATAGAGATAAAAAGACAGATAGATTGACAGGTAGATGAAGAAGGTGGGAGGCTGTTAGGAAGTCGGCGGTGAAAGGGATGAAGGAGCGAGGAGGCTGATCACTCCTTACCGAGATCCTTAACAAGCTACCTTAAACAGATGGAAATAAAGATATATAGAGAAAAATAGTTATAGACTGATAGATAGACTTATAGGTAGACACAGATAAATACAAAGATAGTAAGATAAGAAAATACATATGCCGTTAAACCTCAGTATGTCGTGTGTGTGTGTGTGTGTGTGTGTGTGTGTGTGTGTGTGTGCTTAAAAAAATATTTACAACTATTGATGTTGAGGCAGCGAGTGAGTGAAGCGACGCACCCCCAGGCATATGCTCCCCGTTAGTACATGTTTTCTAAGGGGATTAATTGGGCATTTTCCTGGGGTAGTGCCGATATATTGGGTATCGGTAGTATCGGCTTATTATATGAGTATCGGTATCGTCCTATATTTAGCCAATCAGCCGATACTCTGATCTTTTTTTTCTGCCTAGAGTTGTGTGAAAAAAACCCGCTAAAAAAAAAGTCCACTATGAACAGCTATTGATGTACTACTATCGATATCTTTACCAGTGATGAACGACTATTGATGTCTTTACTACTGTTAATTTTATACTATTGATGAAGCACTGTTGACTAGCTTCTGTATATGAGCTACACTACCCGGCCGCCTTATTCCTTCCTTGGTAAATATCACGAGTCGTTCCTGCGGGCGGCTGAAGCGTGGCATGACAGCCTCGACGTGCGGGGCGGCGGATGATTGGTTGGGTGTTGGGGCCTCGCAGTGCTTGGTTAGAGGTTCAAGGTCTCGACAGGTCTGCTCGTAAATCTGCGCTGTGAGGGTCGGGGGCCTTGGCTGACCTGGTTTGCCTGTTATTTGTTGCCTGGAGGAGAGAGATATTTATGCCAGTGTTACCAAAGGGCCGGGGAGGGGGTAGGGTGAGGGAGAGGCTCGATCATCATGTCTTGTCACACCAGACGGAGAGCCATGCCTTTGCCACTGGGGACGCAGGAAAGAAGAGAAGAAAATCAATACATAACATGATCTAACTCTGTCATCACCTCCTCCTCACCCTCTTTTGAGGTCTGTGTCAGAGGTTTGAGGACTGAGTCGACAGTTTTGCCTCATGTAGATCAGGATGGAAGGAACGAATGGACAGCTTTGCCTCACGTGGATCAGAATTGAAGGACTGAGTGGACAGCTTTGCCTCACGTGGATCAGAATTGAAGGACTGAGTGGACAGCTTTGCCTCACGTGGATCAGGGTGGGAGGACTGAGTGGACATCGTTGCTTTACGTGGGTGAGGATGGGAGGACTGAGTGGACAGCTTTACCTCACCTGGGTCAGGCCTTGCTTTGGCTCACTACATTCACACGTGCTGCTGTAAGCCTCACTTTACTATATTGTCACCCGTTTTGCAGATTCTTTTTCTGTTGAGGTTGGTCCCTTCTGGCAGGTTTTCTTTCGGATATCGTATTGCGTTGTTTGGACTTTGTGTGATTTAGTGAGGGGAGACGAATCCTCCCCAAAGGTGGGTTGGGGGACATCCCATGCAATCCTTACCCTGCATCACGCGTGAAGGAGCCGCCCGTCACATCAAGTATTCCTCTAGTTTACTTGCGTTATCGCCTGATATTTACTATGTAACATATTTTCGTTTCTTTGTATTGGTAAAAGGACAAGGCTACACAAGGATATAAGGAGACGACAGGAGGCCAGACAAATGGCTTACACAAGGCAGCTCCTGAAGATGGATTATTCACCAAATTCCCTTCCCATCTATGATACATCTAACCTTCATTTAAAGCTTTTGGTTCTGTTTGCTTCATACGGACTTAGTTTGTTCCACTCATCCACCAGCCTGTTCTGGCAACTTCTTGACGTCGCGAGGAAGTTCAGCCACCAAAGTGACGTTCACTGTCACTGACCACACGTGTATCGTCCGCACTCTCGATGATATACAGTACATAGAATGATCTCTGGAGCAGGCCAGTGATGAGGCAGCTCTCGCTGTGGGTAATGAGCTATGTAATCTGCTCCCAGAATTGTTTGCACGAGTTCTTTCTCTGCTCTACCATGCCTGCCCAACTCCCTCTGAATATTAGATGTGTTTTCACTCGAGTTCAGTACGAGCTCGATATATAACCCATTACTTTGAGTCCGTGGACACCAGGGAACACAAGTTTTGGCCTCAAGGTTTGATCGTGAAAAATTAACCTGATCGCTGCGTGGCGTTGGCGTCCATGATCTCGACTGGAAAAGTTAGAAATATGTATCCAGAAGAACTGAATCCCGGCACACCCATCTCAAGTGACAGTGCTGAATGGCGCGACTGAGGCACCCGCGGCCAGGATGCATCCTGTAAAGAAAACGATATTCTCCGCGGTGCGCGCCATGGTGACGCCGCCTCGCCTGCCCCGCACCAGGCGGCGAGGGTGAACGAAACCTTTCTGCTTCACATTGAGAAACGGTCCCACATATCTAAGAAACCTCTTTTATTAGTATAATTAAGTTTTAAAATAAGTAAATCTGCTTGGAATAAGAATGTATAGTGAGCGCGGCTGAATTCGTGTACTTCTTCCCCGGTTCCCTCGCTCGCTTCCTGAGTAAAAGGAGATTAGTAGTCCCGTGAGCACCGTCATAAGATTGTCGTACTCAGCATATTATTGTATTTGCCAAATTTTGACCCAAAAAATGTCGCACGTACACCGATAACGATATTCATTCATAGTTATGGTCAAAATTGTATAATCGGTAATTACTGTTCTTTTTTGCAAATTTTATGGGTCAGAAACAGAAAAATGCAATTCTGAGTACGATATTTTGATAATGATTGTGAGTCGTCCAAGCTAGTAAGGATGATAAATTCTCTCTCTCTCTCTCTCTCTCTCTCTCTCTCTCTCTCTCTCTCTCTCACACACACACACACACACACACACACACAAAACACACACACACACACACACACACACACACACACACACACACACACACACACACACACACACACACACAAACACACACAAACACACACACACACACACACACACACACACACACACACACACACACACACACACACACACACGGTCATTCCTTTGTCAAGTCTTCACCAAACTCAACGACACGACTTTTGTCTGTCCCTGCACGTATTATTTTCTCGTGTTGTAAAGTATACAAGCACGTGGGTATGGATTTCAACTCGTGCTGGTGATAAATATACGAGCGTTGCGTCATGTTAGGGGGGGCGGGGTTGGTAGTGGTGGTGGTGGTGGTGGTGGTGTTGCGTGGTTGTGTTGAGTCTCTTGTTATGTATGCATGGGTGTGTTGTGTCTGGTGGTGTGTGGATGCGTTGCTTGCTTCGCGTGATGGTGGTGGTGGTGGTGGTGGTGGTGTATTATTGAGTGGTACTGAGTCACTTGGGGTTAGGTTAGATTAGGTATGGTTAGGTTAGGTGGGTTAAGGTTTGGTTAGTTTAGGCTAGGTTTTGTCAGGCTAGGTTTGGTTTGGTTAGGTTGGGTTAGGTTTGGTTGTGTTATGTTAGGTTTGGCTAGGTTAGGATGGGTAAGGTTTGGTTTCGTTTGGTTAGGTTAGGTGGGGTAAGGTTTGGTTAGTTTAGGCTAGGTTTGGTTAGGCTAGGTTTGGTTTGGTTAGGTTTGGTTAGGTTAGGTTTGGTTTGGTTTGGTCTGGTTAGGTTAGGATGGGTAAGGTTTGATGAGGTTAGGTTAGGTTTGGTTGGGTTGGGTTGGGATAGGTTTGGTTAGGTTAGGTTTTGTTTGGTTTTGTTTGGCTAGCGTGTGATGTTTCTCTTAGTAGTGATGGTAGTGTGTGCATGAGTGTGTGTTGAGTCACTTATCGAGGGTTCGTGAGTGCAATAGTGTGTTGTGGGCGGCGAGTGTGTGTTGAGGGGAGGGTAGCAGCGGGCGTGTGTTTCGGTACTGGGATGTGAAGAGTATTGGTGCTGGGTTGGCATCGGCTCAGGTAGGGGTATCGGAAGAAAGAACGCAGGGGTGGAAAATTAAAAAGGAAGGAAGGAAGAAGGGAGAGAAGGAAGAAAGAAAAGATGGATGGAAAAAATAGAGGGAAGAAACAAGGAAAGAAGTCGAGAAACTGAGGTAGGAGGGAATGAAGAAGAAAAACAAAGGAAGAGAGTGAGGGAGGAAGGAAGGAAAGAGGGAAGGAAGAGAGGAAAGAAAAAGAAAGAGATGAAGGAAAGGTAGAATGAAATTAAAGAAGAAATGAGGAAGAAACTGTGTGAAGAAGAAGAAGGAGTGTAAGAAAAAGGAAAAAGAGATAGTGAAAGGGAAAAAGGAAGGATGGAAGAATGAAAGTAAGAAAGGAGGAGAAAAAAGAAGCAAGACACCATAAAAAGGACGAACAAAAGGAAGGAAAAATATAAACAAAGACAATCAACGTTCAAAAATTAGTTCAGAAAATCCCGAAAGTCAGTAATGTGCAGAGGGCGAAACCTTGTGCTTCATAATGTTAAAAGCTGCTGCACTTAAACCAGAAGCGAGTATTTCCCTGAAGAACCTCGCAGTGAAGGGGTGGCTCTGTGCTCCCTCTTATAAGTGACATGTTTTAAGGTAGAAGAAAGTTGTTGTTTAAAGGAAAAAGCGAGTGAAAAGGAATAAAAATGTTGTTGAAAGGGAAAAAAATGGCCGGAAAAAAAATGAAAGTTGTGAAAAGGGAAAAAAAACAGGAAAAGAAAGAATATGTTGGTAGGAAAAGAAAACCCTGCAGCGGAAAGGGAAAAAACGCGTGTGAAAAAAATATTAACTGGTGGGAATATAATGAAAAATGGTGTAAAAATTTTTTTAAAAAACTCGTAGAAAGGAAAACCGATGTGGAAAAAAAGAAAACTGAAATCAAAATGAAAAATTGAATGTGAAAAGAAAAAAAAAACTATTATGAATATTACCCAAAAGAAGTTTAGCCTATAGCATTTAGTTGACTCGGTACCTCTGTTCTGATTCGTGACATGTTTAAAGAAAGATTAAAAAAAACAGAATTCATGCTTTCCTGACAAATTTCCCTGAAGAACCTTACAGTGTTCGGGTGACTCTGCTTATGTCCTCGTGTAGGTGTTGGGTTACGAAAGAGGAAAAAGGAGAATTGAAGCTTTTCCAGATTGAACTTGCCTCTTTACTTCACCAGCGAGAAATAGATTACACGAGATGACGAAGAATAAAGAAAGAGTGGAGAAGATAGAAAAAGAAGAGAGGGTTAAGAAAGAAGAAGGAGAAGAAGAAGGAATAAAGAAAATGATAGGTACTGAGTAAAGGTCGTAAGGGAAAGGAGAACATAGAAGATAATGAAAGAATGAGTAAGAATAGACAAAGAATTAGAAGGTATAGAGGAAATACATGCAGTATAGATTATAGGCACTGAATGAAGGTCGTGGGGGAAAGGGGAGAAAATAGAAGAATATGAAAGAATAAGGAAGAATAGACAAAGAATAAGAAAGAATGGTCATATGAAAAGGGGAAAGTTAGAAGATAAGGGAAGACTAAGGAAGACTAACAGAGAGATAAAAAGAATGGTCGTTGAAAAAAGGGAAAGATAGAAAATAAGGGAT
>NC_066568.1:10607468-10612468 GCF_024679095.1 Eriocheir sinensis | reverse complement strand
GAGGAGATGTGAAGTTTCCAGTTGAGATTTTGTGCTTAGGATAGACCGAGGATATTTAGTGTTGATGAAGGTGACAACTGAGTGTTATCGAAGAATAGGGGATAGGTGTTTGGAAGATTATGTCGAGTTGATAGGTGGAGAAATTGGGTTTTTGAGGCATTGAAGGACTCGAGGTTCCTTTTACCCCAATCGGAAATGATAGCAAGGTCTGAGGTTCAGCGTTCTGCAGCCTCCAGTCTGTAGTCTTGTAATTCCTGTGTGTGTGTGTGTGTGTGTGTGTGTGTGTGTGTGTGAGAGAGAGAGAGAGAGAGAGAGAGAGAGAGAGAGAGAGAGAGAGAGAGAGAGAGAGAGAGAGAGAGAGAGAGAGAGAGAGAGAGAGAGAGAGAGAGAGAGAGAGAGAGAGAGAGAGAGAGAGAGAGAGAGAGAGAGAGAGAGAGAGAGAGAGATATATAGAGATATATATATATATATATATATATATATATATATATATATATATATTCTTTCTCTCTTTGCTTTGCTGGTTAAGTGAGTGTGTGTGTGTGTGTGTGTGTGTGTGTGTGTGTGTGTGTGTGTGTGTGTGTGTGTGTGTGTGTGTGTGTGTGTGTGTGTGTGTGTGTGTGTGTGTGTTATTCATTAAGATATATTTAGTGTCATTTTTGTGTTTAATTCGTTTGTTTATAATTTATTTTTAGTACATAATTATTTTTTTAGTTCGCTACAAATTGCTTTATATAATTGCCTTGTCAGTAATGTTATAAGTTTGGGTGTAATTGTTCGTGTTCGCTGTTTGTGCGTCGTTCGTTGTTTGTGGCGCTGCCGTTTTCTTCGTAATTGGCGCGTCGTCGGCTTGATTAGTTTGTTCATTAGAGCGATAGGCTCGGTGATTACGTTGGATTGACAGGCTTTTTCATCGATCTTTTGCTTTGTATTCTCATACTTTTGTTGTTCACGTCGCTGCAGTGTTTGCACTCCAGCTTTTGCAAGGTAATTAGTTCCCCATCCGCGTGTGTGTTTCGCACAAAAGTTATTAGGATGTATTTAGTTTTGTTTTCTGTGTTGTTCGCTTGTTTTTAATCACTTTTTATCACGAGTATTTTTGTTTTGCAACAAATTGCTTTTGTATAATTGCATATTCAGCAGCGTAATAATTTTTCGTTATAGTTGTCCGGTTTCGCTGTTTGTAGTTGTTGGTGATTCGTGTTCGTGCCGCAGCAGTTTTCTTTGTAATTGGCTTCTTCGGTGACTGCTCTCGAAGTGCTGCACGAGGAGGCAGAGCCTCTGGAACTGGAGGTCTTCTGGGCACAACCAAGGTCCAGTTGTGTGGAGGCTTGCTGGGTGACACAGGTCAGTCTGTCCATTCAATTGGTGAGATTGTCGAGGTCACCAAGAGCTTCACACACCTTGACAGCGTGGTGCATATCACTGGTGGGTCTCACGAGGAAGTCATTCGACGGACTGACCTGTCCCACGGTGTTATGGACTCGCTCAACACGAGTATATGGCGCTGTCGATATCTATCCAGGCGGACAAAGATTCGAATCTTTGAAGTCGCTTGTGCTCCCTGTCTTACTTGCTGTGTGGCCGTGAGACATGGACACTGAGCAGTGACTTGGAGAGGCGCGTCGAAGCCTTTGGGGAGGCGTTGGCTGAGTGAATAGCGTAACGGCGCCGCGTCCAGGACGACGCGGATTCGCGCTCTGCCAAGTGCCACAAGCTGGGATTTTTCACTCACCGCTGAGTGGCCAAAGACTACCCACATGCTGTCCAGAAGACCACCTATCAACCCGGACTTTAGATTATAGGATCAAAGATGAGCTCTGGGGGGCAGCATGAGCTAATACAAGATGGCGCCACTGTAAACACTTGCCTACGCCACGACGGGCTGGGCCATACTATCAGGCCCCTCAAAGCAAGCCTGCCGGCGCCATAGGCGAAAACGTAAAAAAAAAAAAAAAAAAGTGCCTTCGCAGGGTCATGGGGTATCGCTGGAACGACTTCGTGTCGAACCAGTCACTACTCCGTGAAACTGAATCAAAGCTTGTAACCACCTTAGTCCGTGCATGCCAACTCCGGCTGTATGGGCACGTGGCACGCTTCTTATTTATAAGACTGCTTATGAACGAGACAACCCTGAGTGGAGCCGATAAAGGGGACGCCCACGTAACTCACTGAAGAGGGAAGTTGATCGATCCTGCCAGGAGTGGCTGAGAATGGGAAGGATAACTGCGTGGGGGTTGCTTGGAGTGACTGTCTAGGATGGAGGCGGCGCGTAAGTGAAGCGATGCGACCTCTGATGTATGCTCCCCATTAGTTTGTTAGTTGTTGGTGTGTAGGCCCTTTTCCACTAGTCGGCGGCATTGTTAATCAAGTGTTGCTACTCTGCGTACTTTCTCCTCGGCGGGTCATGAGGCAGCCCCGTGACGCTGGAAGCGAGTACATCATCAGCTTCCTGGTATGAGGTATAATAACGCGGACTCCAAGTATGTGATTAACTACACAGAGAGCCGTGCCCCTGAGCACAACAATGGCCGCTGCTCGTATTCACATTGTGCTTCAGTATTGGTACGTTATTAGTGGCTTTATTAGTATTGCTTCTTGGTAGAGTTTGCTTTGTGTTTTGCTACTGGCCGGGGAACTGAATACGTACACACGAGTATTTGAGGGTCGGAGCAAAATATCGTATTAGATGGTTTATTATCACTGTTTCTTATTCGTAGTACTGTTGGTTAACCCGTCCACTGCGATTGGCACTGATTTGGCCTTCACTGGTAGCCTGGTAAGATATAGTCCCAGATCTTTCTCTGCCTCTGTGGTGGATAGTGGAGTGTTTCCCAAGTGGTATTGGTATGCTGGGTATCCCTGTAGCAGTCACCGCTGAGAGCCGTCTGCTCTCCCCCCGGGAGAGCACACGGAGGAGGAGGAGGAGGTTTATCAGTATCAGTATCCGCCTGGGTGACTGACAGGATTTTTGCCGTGTCATAAATTAGCCGATTCGTGTTTTAAAGGTTAAAAGACGACAATGATTTATCGAGGCGCTCCGGGATACGGGACAGAGTAGTTTGTGTGTTGCGTGTGTGTGTGTGTGTGTGTGTGTGTGTGTGTGTGTGTGTGTGTGTGTGTGTGTGTTTCTTCTTTTTTTTTTTTCTTTGAGTTGGTTTATGAGAGAGAGAGAGAGAGAGAGAGAGAGAGAGAGAGAGAGAGAGAGAGAGAGAGAGAGAGAGAGAGAGAGAGAGAGAGAGAGAGAGAGAGAGAGAGAGAGAGAGAGAGAGACCAACGCTCTTCATCACCTACACCTCTGACATGCCCCGGTCTGATAACAGAAGCTGTATGGATATATATTATGCTGACGACGCGACACAAATAGTGACCTCCAACGGTACCCTAGACCACCATGACGCCCTGGTCGTGCGGGAGGCGAACAGACTCAACACATTTGAAAAAAAATGGAAGATCAAGACAAACATAGACAAGTTCGCTGTGGTCGCACTCGGCAGGAAAAAATTAAATGACATACAAATACAAGGCAACACCATCTCCCACCAAAAACAATGCCAGATATTAGGCCACAGTGACATCCACCGGCCTGATCGTTAAACACGTCAACGACAAAACCATGAAAGTTAAAACAGCCCTCACATCACTAAACAGATTCTGGCACTTCACAGAGCGGCTCAAACTGTATCTAGTAAAGACTAAGATACTTCCTATACTAGACTACTCACCCACCCCGACACACATGGCTTCCCACACCAAGATGTTACAGCTTCAGAGGCTGCAGAACAAAGCGCTGAGATTTGCCACCGGACAGAAATACCGTACACGGAAAACACAGCGGCACAACACCGCAGACTCGGAGTACAACTAGTCAGCACAAGGCTACAGGAGGCGGCCGGAAAGATATGGGAGAAGCTAGACCAGCAAGACGACGTGAACTACACCCACGTCAAGGAGCTTGACGGCAGCACGAACTTGGTCCACCCTGGTTTCCGCGCAGCTTGAAGTCACTACGAGAACAACCGCCCACACATCACTTCACACAAGTGACGCCATAGCTTAGCTTAGCTCTCACACAAACAATCCAACACACAAACCCCCAGCACGCCGGGGGTATACAAATAAGGTGCCCGATAAACAATAACTACACCAGAACAACTAACGAACCTACACCATACAACTGTACACTCCTACTGTCTTTCCTATTCCCCACCTGTACCTCACCACTAACCCACTTCCTCTTCGTACTATACCCTTGATTAAAAAAAAAAAAAAGAGAGAGAGAGAGAGAGAGAGAGAGAGAGAGAGAGAGAGAGAGAGAGAGAGAGAGGGGGTACTTAACTAAACGGATATACAGAAAAACAGAGACAGAGACAGAAAAACAGAGATAGAAAGAGAGATACAGAGACAGAGAGAGAGAGAGAGAGAGAGAGAGAGAGAGAGAGAGAGAGAGAGAGAGAGAGAGAGAGAGAGAGAGAGAGAGAGAGAGAGAGAGAGAGAGTGTGTCATTGTTATTCCACGTTAATATCCAGAGTGTGTTATTTAAAGCGGACGAGACAGCACTTGGGGCCGCCGAGTGACTGTCTGCATCACCGACTGGCTGGTGGGCGGCCGAGTGCTGACGTGCGGAGGAGGAGGAGGAGGAGGAAGAGGACGAGGAGGAGGAGGAGGAGAACGAGAAGGTGGGAGTTTGTAAAGGAGTGAAAAAGAGGAGGAAGAAGTAGGAAGAGAGCGAGTGAGTATATGTGAGAATTAGAAGGAGAACCAGGAGGAGGAGGAGGAGGAGGAGGAGGAGGACGCAGAGAAAGAAGAGGAGGACGAAGAGAAAGAAGAGGAGGACGAAGAGAAAGAGGAGGAGGAAGAAGAAGAAGAAGAGGAAGGAGGAAGGAGATTTACGAAGAGTGTGAAAAAGATGAAGGGAAAGGAGAAAAGAAAGAACAGGATGGGAAGAAAAAATGGTATGGAAAAAGGAAGAAAAGAGGAGGAGGAGAAGAAGAGAGTTT
>NC_066568.1:10542468-10602468 GCF_024679095.1 Eriocheir sinensis | reverse complement strand
AGAAAGGAAGGGAGATGAGAAAGAACGAATACAATCTAAAATGAAGTAAAAATTATGAAGACGAAAGAAAGAAAAGAGGAAAGGGACATAGTTTAAGAGAAAGAAAGACAGAGAGGAAAAAGGAGATAAGATGAACGAATGCAGTTAGTTTAAGAGAAAGAAAGACAGAGGAAAAGTAGATACGATAGAACGAATGTAGTTTAGGATGAAGAAAAATCATGAAGAAGGAAGAGAGAAAAAAGAGAAGGAGCATACTTTAAGAGAAAGAAAGACAGAGAGGAAAAGGAGATACGATAGAACGAATGCAGTTTAAGATAAAGAAAGATTATTAAGAAAGAAGAGAGAAAAAAAAGAGAAGGGGCATAGTTTAGGATGAAGACAGGGAGGGAAGGGAGATAAGAAATAAGGTATGCAGTTTAAGAGGAAGGTTTTAGAGTGTTCTGGCATCGACGGTTACTTCAGGTGTCTCATTGCGCGCAGGTAAATGTTGACTCAAGTTCGTGACGTGAAATTTTGCCTGATTCCGAACTGTTTGAAAATCTCCGGATGATCAAACGTTTCTGTCTCTTTCCGTCTGTCTGTCTGTCTGTCTCTCGGTCTTTCGTTGTCGTTGTCGTTGTCTCTCTCTCTCTCTCTCTCTCATATCGTTCCCTATTTATATTCATCTATGTCTGTAACCATCACCATCTCACATAATATGAAAGATAGATAGATAGATAGAGAAACGGATATAAGCGGAGAGAGAGAGAGAGAGAGAGAGAGAGAGAGAGAGAGAGAGAGAGAGAGAGAGAGAGAGAGAGAGAAAAACATAGACAGACATACAGACACTGACAGACACAGACACAGAGATATTAATGTATGCAGCATCCAGGGAGAGATATATGTGCACTAACTCCTACAAGGCTCGACACTTTAATCATATTCCGAAGCCAAACCGCCTCACGACCTTTACATAGACACAATAAAAGACTGAAGGCAATCTCGGGGAATAAGACGCGGTAAATCTTTCCCAATTGCCAAGGAGCTGAGACGCAAGAAAGGCCTCTGAGACGATACGCAATCAGTTCCTCAGCATCCGGAGTTTATGTCCGTGAACTTCGTGTCTGGAGGGCTTTTGCGAACTTAGAGGCAGACACTCGAAGTAATGCAGATCAGACGTTACAGTGCAGTTGTGTTGGTCCCTTTGTGAAGTAGAGATAGATAGAGAGGGTGAAAACTGGATACTGATATTGATAAAGAAGAAGTAAACAAAAATAGTATAAATGGATATTGACAGAGATAAAATGTAGATAGATACATTAATATATAGGGAAATATTTGAGACTGACAGATAGAGAAAAAAATATTAGAGATAAGATTGCAAGGTAGAGATGGAAAAAAATAAAGATAGATCGATATTGATAAAAGAAAATGATATAGCGAAAAATACATAGATGAATACATAGATAATCGAATAGCTAGATTGACAGAAAAAAAAACATTTAGATTAATGGAGAAAGTATTAGATATACTGATATTGATAAAAAAAAAGGCGAGTTTGATACTGATGAAACAAAATATAGATTGAGTTAGATTCCTAGATACAGAAAAAAAGTCTCTCTCTCTCTCTCTCTCTCTCTCTCTCTCTCTCTCTCTCTATCTACCTATATCTACCTAGCTTTCATATATGACGAAGATTTACTGTTTTATTTCACATTGTTTTCTTGGTTCTCTATTTTTTTTTCTTATTTACGTCGCAAGATGTTTAATAAATACTGAAACTCTTAACATTAAACTTTCCTGTCTGCTGATTAGTTTTACATCTAACCAATCTTTTGTTTCCCAGTTCGTAAATAGATCTTCGCGTGTATCATTGCACGTGTAAAAAGATTTGAGTGAAGTGAAGCTCGACTTATGAAACTACATTTGCTCCCGAGTTTATTGCATACGTAGGCTTGAATGCTTATTTATGCTCTCAATCTGTGTATACCTGACGAAGATTCACTGAGTATTGTTTCGCAGTATTGCCTCGAGTCTCGTTGCCGTGTATGTAGCAAATGTAGCAAACGGTTTACTGATAGTGAAGATCGTAGCGTTGCATTTCCTTGGCTGCCAGTTTCGATATTTTACAGGAAAGGCGGCAGACAGGAACATAATGAAACGGAGGAAAGCCGACACAACGCTGCTTAGGGAAAAGGAAAATATGAAGAGCTGCAGAGTGTATGCATACTGTTTGGGATGTGTTTTGATGCTCATCTCGTCAGTGCGTTCAAGGTGTAGGAAGGAGGAAAGACTTTTACTCTCTCGCTTTGTAAATGATTAAGAAAGATTGACTTCACAACGCTGCTTAGGGAAAAGGAAAGTATGAAGAGCTGCAGAGTGCATGCACATAGTGTTTGGGATGTGTTTTGTTACTCATCTCGTCAATGCGTTCAAGATGTAGGAAGGAGGAAAGACTTTTTACTATCTCGGCCTGTAAACGATTAAGAAAGACTTCACAACGCCGCTTATTGAAATGGAAAGCACGATTGATTCAAAGTGTGTTGTGGAAGTGTCTCGATACCCTCCTCTTAAAGAGTTTAAATTGTAGGAAGAAGGATTTGTTTCATCTCAAACTTGTAGGCGGTGGCTGAGTGGTTAGCGTGCTGACCTCACATTCACCACGCCATGGACAACGTCGGTTCGAATCCCCACGCTGCCACCTGGGTTTTTTCAGTCACCGCCGAGTGGCCTAAGACTACCCACGTGCTGTCCTGAAGACCACCGAACAACCCGGACTCTAGAAGAAGCCGCCCAAGTGAATCAGGAATGAGTTCCGGGGGCCAGCATGAGCCAAGCATGACTGGCGCCACTATAAAAAATTCCCTCTCTTCATCACATCCTACTTTTTTATTCACAAGGTTGGTTTTGGTGTCTCATTATTATGCAAGAAAGATCTTTGAGGAAATTGAAATGAACAGCGTATGACTTCCTTTTTGGCCGAGCTGTGTGTGATGTGTTCAGTGCAAACCCAAACCCAGACTAACGAAAAAGGATCTGAGAGTGAAGATGAAGAGATTGGAACGCTCTCGGTAACTGGTCTTGGTTGAGAGTCTTCATCATCGTTGCTGACTTTGGAGCGGCCTTTGAATCGGCACGCTCCCACAAGGCCAGACCACGAATAAGGAACTAGAAAGTGAATATGAAGGGAAAGGAGCACTCTTGGCGGGTAGTTTTAGTTTTGGTCTTTGCTGGAAGTCTTGTTCGTTGCAGACTCCGAAGTGGCCTTTGACTCGGCACTCTTCCACAACCGCTGAAAAAGAGGAGAGACACAGGCCCTATCCTTCACCCTTCTCAGTAGCACTTGTCACTTGTCTTTTGTATCTTCTTCTGTATCTTCTTCTGTGTCTTTCTTCTGTATCTTATGTATCTTTCTTCTGTATCTTCTGTATCTTTCTTATTATTATTTTCTTCTGTTTTTTTTCTGTATCATCTTCTGTATCTTTCTTCTTTATCTTTCTTTCTTCTTCTGTGTCTTCTTCCTCTATCTTTCTTCTTCTGTATTTTCTTCTGTATCTTCTGTATCTTTCTTTTTTCCTCTGAACTTATAAGTAGTGTTTTTCTGAATCATTCTTTGCCTCTTTGCCTATATATATTTCCAATGATGTATGTACGTATGTCCTTAACTTGACCTTTACCTCCGTCTGCAAGTAGCTCCTAACGCCTGAGTGGGACGCTTAGGTACAAAGAAACTAATATCAGTCTCCTATGAGCGTATTTTTTCTCGGTTTGAAAGTAAAATGAAAAAATAGATATCAATTACTATTATTTACTTTCATTACAAACTTACTTTCTTTCATATATACAAAGAAACTAATGTTGAAGTCTCCTATTGATTGTTTTTTATCGGCTTAAAAGTACAGTAAACAAAAATACTATTACATTTTTCTTATATCACAAACTTTCGCATGTCGGAAAAGTAAAAAGGAATTTATATCAGTCTCCCATTAGTCTATTTTTTTTTTATCGGCTTGAAAGTACTAGCAAAATACTTTATCGTAGTTTTCTTTTATATCACAAACGTTCGCAGGTCTCATAAGTACAAAAAAGCTAATCTCAAAATCTCCAACTCATGTATTTTGTTTCTCATCTTCAAAGTAATACAAATAAATCCCATTTTTTTCTGGATCACAAAATGTCGCAGTTTCATAATTATCCACGTAACTGTTTTAGTGGATTTGAGAATCTGCCAATAAGCGTAATGTCGTTCCCTCTGATTCGTTTTCTGTGTTTCGGGGCGATCAAACGTTTTATTAATCACACAATTACGCCACTCCAATATTATGCAAGGAACAGTATTGGCGGGATCGACGCGTGTTGCATCAACCTTCATTTCCTTTTCCGTCTGTCTGTCTGATTACGCTGTTAGGGGATCAAATGTTTGGCTTCCTCGGTAAGTCATTTCATCTGTTGAATCATGCAATTGTAAAGCTAAGTGGCAGGTTTTTTTTTTTTCATATGTACTTTTTTTGCGTATCTGTCCATGTATAATGTATTCTTTCTTATACATTTACTTGTTTGTTATATATTCGGTAAAGCTAAGTGGTATTTTTTTTCATATATACTTCTCTTTTTTCTTTTCATATATAGTTTTTCTCTGGTTCGACATTTTCTTTCTTATGTTTTCTTTGTTTTCTTTCTGATATCTTTATTTTTTTTCTTTGTTTGGGGAAGGTAAATGACAGAGTTACTTTTTTGGAATATACTTTTTTTGCATATATGTCCTTGTTTGACGTTTTCTTTCTTATATCAACATGTTTTCTTATATCTTTGTTTTCTTTTTTTCTCGGTTTTGTTTTTGTTTTGGTGAAGCTGAGTGGCATGGTTTCTTTTTTCATATATTCCCTTTTTTATTATATTTATGTCTTTGTTCGACGTTTTCTTTCATATATGTTCACATGTTTCTTATATATCTTTGTTTGTAAGATCAATCGTTTCATGGATTTCGAGTGTTGTATTTCACACTCATATAGATAAATGGGAAGCTATCATATATATACGTTTTTGCTTTTTTTTTACATTTAGCTTCCCTTGCATAACATTTTCTTTCCTATATGTGTGTATTTTTATCTGCTTGTAAGGTTTATCGCTTCGGGCATTCAGTGTGTTGTATTGGATGCTGGGAAATTTAAGTGGTAAGTTGTCATGTTCTTTTTCCTCTAGTTTTTCCTTTAGTTATCATGTTCTTTTTCCTTTAGCTTTTCCTTTATTTGTCATGTTCTTTTTTCCTTTAGCTTTCCTTGTTAATAGTTTGCTTTCTGTGTCACGTATGTTTGTTTACCTCTGTTTGCAAGGTTAATCGTGTGTGGCATTCAGTGTTGTGTGTGTGTGTGTGTGTGTGTGTGTGTGTGTGTGTGTGTGTGTGTGTGTGTGTGTGTGTGTTTTGCAATTTGTTTGTTTGTTTTTCTTACATTCTTTCTTTCTCTGCCGCTGTTTTTCTGTCCGTTAATTTGTATACTGTTTCTTTATCTCTTTCTTTCTTTCTCTTTGCTCATTATGTATTGTTTCTCTTTTTCATTCCTTATCTCTGTTTCTGTACATCTAAAACAAATATTTACCTACCATTAAATATTATATAACCTGAAATTGCCCCATTTCATTATACGCGCGAAACACAATTTTATTCTCGAGATTCAAACATGCATCACCGCGCAAGCTGTTTTAGGAGCGAGACACGAGCATACTCTGTTTATACTTTCTATTTTCATTCGTTAATACTTTATTCGTTTATACATTTTATTTTTATTCGGTGATACTTTTCTTTTTCTTTTCATTTAAACTTTTTTCGTGCATTGGATCTTGCATTGGTGAGGCTGTGTGGCAGTTTCTTCCTCTTTTTCTTCTTCCTTTTATTATTATTATTATTATTATTATTATTATTATTATTATTATTATTATTATTATTATTATTATTATTATTATTATTATTATTATTATTATTATTATTATTATTATTATTATTATTATTATTATTATTATTATTATTATTACTATTATTACTACTATTATTTTTTTTTCTTCTTTTTCATGGTAAATATAAAGTATTGTTCAGAAAGAAAGTATTGTGCAGAAAGAAAGTATTGTGCAGAAAGAAAGTATTGTGCAGAAAGAAAGTATTGTGCAGAAAGAAAGTATTGTGCAGAAAGAAAGTATTGTGCAGAAAGAAAGTATTGTGCAGAAAGAAAGTATTGTGCAGAAAGAAAGTATTGTGTTGAAAGAAAGTATTGTGCAGAAAGAAAGTATTGTGCAGAAAGAAAGTATTGTGCAGAAAGAAAGTATTGTGCAGAAAGAAAGTATTGTGCAGAAAGAAAGTATTGTGTAGAAAGAAAGTATTGTGTTGAAAGAAAGTATTGTGTTGAAAGAAAGTATTGTGCAGAAAGAAAGTATTGTGCAGAAAGAAAGTATTGTGCAGAAAGAAAGTATTGTGTAGAAAGAAAGTATTGTGTTGAAAGAAAGTATTGTGTTGAAAGAAAGTATTGTGCAGAAAGAAAGTATTGTGCAGAAAGAAAGTATTGTGCAGAAAGAAAGTATTGTGCAGAAAGAAAGTATTGTGCAGAAAGAAAGTATTGTGCAGAAAGAAAGTATTGTGCAGAAAGCAGTGTGGAAAAAATAGTAATGATAGTATTGTATGGAAAAAAAATAATGTCTACAAAATAAAGAATAAAAGGAAAGAAAGAACGAAAAATTATGTAGAAAAGAAAGAATGAAAGAAAGAAGAAAAATAGAAAAGAAAGTAATGTATAGAAATTAAAAAAAAAAGATTGATTGTCGAAAGGAAAAAAGTATGTAGTAAAGAAGGAAATCAGAAAGTTAAAAAAAGAAAGTATCGTATATAAAAGAAAGAAAACTCCGTACAAAATAAAAAAAGTAGAAACTAAAGAAAAGTTGTTTGTAGAAAATAAAATATGTAGGAAAGAAAATAAACAAAAGAAAAAGAAAAAAAATAAATAAATAAATAAAAAAAATAAAAATATAAAAGAAGACAGAATAGACACGCCAAAAAACATACAATCAAATTTGCATGTTTATTTGACGGAGGAAAGAAAATATGTAGGAAAGAAAGAAATAAGTAGAAAATAAATAAATAAAATACAAAAAATAATTAAATATGAAAAGACAGAATAAGTTACCCGCCATCAAATTCATACAAAGCTGTTTGCATAATTATTTGACGGGGAGGAAAGAAAATATGTATGAAAGAAAGAAATGAAAAGAAAAAAATAAGTAGAAAATAAATAAATAAATAAAATACAAAAAATAATTAAATATGAAAAGACAGAATAAGTTACCCGCCATCAAATTCATACAAAGCTGTTTGCATAATTCTTTGACGGGGAGAAAAATCATTTGCTTGTGTTGCGGGAAATAAGTCGCGGCCGAGGTGCTTCATCTCGCAACACTGGCAAGCTCGAGTGTGTTGTTTTGCGTATCAGGGGCGGGAGTTATATGTTAGGCGGGAGTTTTATGTCGTGAGGTGACTTACAGGACATGAGATTGCTCAGTTTATGGCTTAAGATGGCGTGTGTGTTATTTTGTGACATTGAAGGCTGGTTTGTTTCAAGGTGACTCGTGTATTGTTTGTTCTTTTCTTATTCTTTTCTATATAGGTTTTATGTTAGGTGGGAGTTTTAATAAAGAGAAATTTGCATTTCACAAAAAAGGCAGTTTTTTTTATATATTTTTACGTAAATTTGGCATGTCTTATTATTTCTTACAGAACATTTTGTATTTTCATTTGGATATTACGTTTTCTTCTTTGTTGTAGAAGACAGGAAGCAGTTGTTTTTTTTCTACGAGTGTGGAGGAAAATTGTTTCACAGAATGTCATTTTTTTTTTTTACATGCGATGAACTAAAGATATATCATAAAACTGACTTCATTGTATTTTCATATTACACCGAAAAAAAAATGTCCTACAACAATCGTGTTTTTTTTCTCTTAATACAAAAGATTAGCGCCATATCTTTTAACGCAAGTGTAATTCACGCGATACAAAATCACAATTGATATATCGCGCAGCCCGCTTTGTTTACCCGGCGCACGCCAATCCCAGCGACGCGCCGTGCATTGCCGCCAAAATATGTGTTAATTACGCGGGGCTCGACAGGCGCCGCGCCGCTGCCCCACCGACACGGGAGCGGACGAGAAATGATGCTGCCGGATTTTTTTACAGGCAGACTACTTTTTAAAGGAAGACTACTTTTTAAAGGAAGACTGCTTTTTAAAGGAAGACTGCTTTTTAAAGGAAGACTGCTTTTTAAAGGAAGACTACTTTTTAAAGGAAGACTGCTTTTTAAAGGAAGACTGCTTTTTAAAGGAAGACTGCTTTTTAAAGGAAGACTGCTTTTTAAAGGAAGACTACTTTTTAAAGGAAGACTACTTTTTAAAGGAAGACTGCTTTTTAAAGGAAGACTACTTTTTAAAGGAAGACTACTTTTTAAAGGAAGACTACTTTTTAAAGGAAGACTACTTTTTAAAGGAAGACTACTTTTTAAAGGAAGACTACTTTTTAAAGGAAGACTACTTTTTAAAGGAAGACTACTTTTTAAAGGAAGACTACTTTTTAAAGGAAGACTACTTTTTAAAGGAAGACTACTTTTTAAAGGAAGACTGCTTTTTAAAGAAAGACTACTTTTTAAAGGAAGACTGCTTTTTAAAGGAAGACTACTTTTTTAAAGGAAGACTACTTTTTAAAGGAAGACTACTTTTTAAAGGAAGACTACTTTTTAAAGGAAGACTGCTTTTTAAAGGAAGACTACTTTTTAAAGGAAGACTACTTTTTTAAAGGAGGAAGATTACTATTTAAAGGAAGACTACTTTTTAGAGGAAGACTACTTTTTAAAGGAAATGGAGTAGACTGCGCTTTTTTTATTTGTTTGTTTAGAGTAAGCATGTATATTTTTTTTATTTTTACAGTAAATGAAGTAGACAGCTTTTTTTATTTGCTTGTTTAGAGTAAGCATGTATTTTTTTTTTCTTTTTTTTTACAGTAAATGAAGTAGAGCAGGCATATTTTTTTATATATTTTCTTTTTACAGGAAATGAGGTATTAAGATAGTTTTCTTGTTTTTACGGGAAATGAGATGGAGCAAGATTTTTTTTTTTACAGGAAATGAAGTAGACTAAACTTTTTTACTGTTTTTTTTTTATTATGTTTACAGGATATGAGATAGAGAAAGCGTGTTTTTTTATTAGTTTTACAGGAAATTAAATAGAACAAGCATGTTTTTCATTGTATTTTACAGGAAATGAGGTAGACTAATAACGTGTTTTTTTTGTTTTATTACAGAGTATGAGGTAGAGCATGTTTTATTTATAGGAAAAATGGTATAGAGTAGGCACGCTTTTTCATTAAATTGTATCATATAAAAATTATCAAAGCAATCTAGTTATTTTCTTTTTTTTTGCAGAGAATAATTATAAAGAGTAATACAATGCAAACATTTCATTAATCTCTGCAAAAGGTCGTCCGTTCACAACATATTTAGTAAGAAATTCGTAAAAAAAAATGCCGTGGTTATTTTTATTTTAATGATAACTGGGCGTAGTTGTTTTTTTTACATTACTTAAATTGATTACGTTCTTCCTTGATGGGTTTAAGTAACTTCCATTTATACGAGAAAAGTAGTTACCTCCGTATTGCAAGCTCCCCTTTCCCAGATATTACTGAAAAGGAAATTTGATCAAAATCGTGTTTTTTTTCTTAGAAATTTGCGTAAAGTGTTTTTATTTTTTCATAAAGTGAGTTGATGATTTAGTTTATCTTGATGGATTTGAGTAACTTCCATTTATACGAAAACAAATTATAGTTCGGTCCATATCACAAGCTTTCCCTTCCGGTTGTTTCATTCTTTTAGTTTCGTTCTTTTAGTTTCATTATTTTAGTTTGACCAGGTTAAATATAGCTGCTTCATTCTTTTAGTTTCGTTCTGTTAGTTTCATTATTTTAGTTTGACCAGGTTAAATATAGCTGCTTCATTCTTTTAGTTTCGTTCTGTTAGTTTCATTATTTTAGTTTAACCATGTTAGATATAGCTCATTCTTTTCACCATGTTAGAGATAGTTACTTTATTCTTTTGACCTAGTGTATCCGCGTATGTATGGACTAAGAAATGTGTTTATGATTTACTTTCTCCTAATTTGAGGTAAAGTTAGAACAGAAAAACAACTCGGTCCATATCACAATCTCCCCCTTAACGAGCTTACCACGAGCCATTTTACGGGCTAACGGCTGCTACATCCAACATATTAATTATCCTCATTAGTAATAGCACGGGGCAAACATTCCCAGAAAAAATAAAAATTAAAGATCAAGTTCGTGGAATACAACATTGCCGGAAAAGTTTATAAGCTGCCTATGTGTCCTGAGCGGCTAATAACTGCCGTCTCTTACACGAATACTTTCGACCGCGTAATTCAAACCATCCATCGTGCTTTTGCTTCTTTATAGTTTCACGGGTTTTTTTTCTTTTAGGGCAATTCGCAAATGTCCGAATCCGCGAAATCTGAATCATCTTCCTTTTTTTCGTTCCTTTCTTTCCTCCTGCTCCTCTTCCTCCTCACCTCGCCCTCTTCGCCGCGTAATTCAAACCATCCATCGTGCTTTCGCTTCTTTATAATTTCACGTTTTTTTTTTATCTTCTAAGGCAATTCGCAAATGTCCGAATCCGCGAAATCTGAATCATCTTCCTTTTTTTCGTTCCTTTCTTTCCTCCTCCTCCTCTTCCTCCTCACCTCGCCCTCTTCGCCGCGTAATTCAAACCATCCATCGTGCTTTCGCTTCTTTATAATTTCACGTTTTTTTATTTTTTATCTTCTTAGGCAATTCGCAAATGTCCGAATCCGCGAAATCTGAATCCTCTTCCTCTTTTTCGTTCTTTTCTTTCCACCTGCTCCTCTTCCTTCTTCCATTTCATCATCTCTATCACCTTGCCCTCTTCACCTTTCACTTCCTCCTTGCGTATATTAATTCTTACAGCCGCACCAAGGAATGACTGGACGACTGTTGCCTTGCGTTGTGAGAGCTACTTGTGTGTAGGTCAGCGTGTTTCGTCGTTGTATCGTTCACAATCTTGGCCTTGAGCTGTCTCCTTTGTTGTAAAAAGAAAGAAAAAAGCACAGTTAAACACTCTTGGTTCTAGTGTTGGACCAGTTCACGCATGACCTCAAACAGTTCCGCTGCAAGGATTCTAACTCTCGACTCCTTGGTTCCGCTGCCTTTAACTTGCGTTCTATTTGTTACACATAAGTTATCCCCTTAATCTTAGTTTTCTTTTGATAGGAACCGTGTGACGTCATCATCCTGCGCGTGGGCTGACTCTGTATTCTTAGACTGTATTCTCTTAGTAAGGGAGAGCTTGGAATAGGGCTGCTTTATAGTAAGAGAGAGCTTGGAATCCATCCGAAATTGATCCCTCTACTTGCTATATAATTCTGTTTTCTTTCATAGGGGCAGTGGTCAGCGGGCTTTTTGTTTTGTTTTCACACTTAACTGTTTCCTTTCCTGTAAAAAAAGAAAGGAAGAATAGACAATTAATACGTTAGTGTCATTTTTTCATCATTTATCATCAACCTTTACGTGTATTTCCACTGTGTTAGGGACGGTGGCTTCATTCTTTCGGTGCTGGCCGCGGGTGTGTGGGCCAAGAAATGTGTTATAATTTACTCGCGTGCTCTGTGCAAATTGCCGCATTGTTTCAATTTTCCAAAGTTAACTGCCTGTTTGGAGCGGTGTAATATGTAGTTATCTCTCTCTCTCTCTCTGTCTCTGTGTCTTTGTCTGCGTCTCTCTCTCTCTCTCTCTCTCTCTCTCATTCACACACACACACACACACACACGCACACACACTAATTAACAGCAGGTAAAGAGAAGCTGCATTGCCTCTCACCTGGGTGTCTTACCTCCTCCTCCTCCTCCTCCTCCTCCTCCTCCTCCTCCTTCACCTCCACCTCTTCTTCCTCTTTTTCCTACATCCTCCTCCCTACTCCATGCTCTGCCGCCTCCTCCTTTTACCTTTTCTTTCGCCGTCCGCCTCCTCCTCCTCCTCTTCCTCCTCCTCCTACCTCTTTTTTCCTTCATCCTCTCTTCTCTCTCGTCTTCCCTCTTCTTCTCTCCTCCTCCCTCCTCTTTCTTCTCATCCTCTTCCTCGTCCTGATCTTCCTCCTCTTCCTCCTTGTTCTTTTCATCCGCGTTCTTCCTCGTACTCTCCCTCCTCCTCCTCCCTCCTCCTCTCCTCGTCTTTCCTCTTCCTCCCTCTTTCCCCTCCTCTTCGTATTCCTACTTTTTCTTTCTCCTCCTCCTCATACCTCCTTTTCCTCTTCCTTCTTCCGTTATACCACCACTACCACATCACCCTCCTCCTCCTCCTCCTCCTCCTCCTCCTCCTCCTCTTCCAAATTCCTCCAGGTGCAATGTATACTTTTCTTTACTCCAGAGGGATGGAGAGAAGAAGAAGAAGAGGAACAGGAGGAGGAGGAGGAGGAGGAGGAGGAGGAGGAAGAGGAAGGGGCATGATCTGTAGGAAGGAAGGCCTGAAATCTGAAGAAAATGGAGAGAAAAAAAGAGCAGAGAATTAAAAATAATGAGAGAGAGAGAGAGAGAGAGAGAGAGAGAGAGAGAGAGAGAGAGAGAGAGAGAGAGAGACTAAAGGACAAAGAAGAAGAAAGGAGAAAGAATATTTTATCAGAGAGAATGAGGAAGAGGAGGAAGAAGCGAAGCGGAGGAGGAGGAGGAGGAGGAGGAGGAGGAGGAGGAGGAGGGAGGGAAGAACTAAAGAGATACGACAGCCAAAGAATAATGAGAGAAATTTTGGAGAGAAAGTGAGAGAGAAACTTTAAGGAGACATTTATGGCACGCACACACACACACACACACACACACACACACACACACACACACACACACGTAAAGACAGATATACAAATCCATTCATATATTCATGCATACATACATACATACATACATACATACATACACACACACACGTACATGAAAACGCACATATTTACAAAGGGTGAGAGACAGACAAACAGACAGAACAAACAGAGGGTAAACACACACACACACACACACACACACACACACACACACACACACACACACACACACACACACACACACACACACGGAGGGGGGTAAAAGACAGTGAGAGAGAGAGAGAGAGAGAGAGTGAGTCAGGTATTCCAAAAGAAAGACGAGCTTCACTTCCATCCTCTCTCTCTCTCTCTCTCTCTCTCTCTCTCTCTCTCTCTCTCTCTCTCTCTCTCTCTCTCTCTCTCTCTCTCTCTCTCTCTCTCTCTCTCTCTCTCTCTCTCTCTCTCGGAAAATGTCTTAATGTGTGTATTCCTTTTGTCTTTCATGTTGCATTAAAGATTTGTATCAGTAAATTTTGCATTATGTGTGTGTGTGTGTGTGTGTGTGTGTGTGTGTGTGTGAGTGTGTTAGATGGAGTCTCTGGGTCAAAACACACACACAGACACACACACACACACACACACACACACACACACACACACACACACATAGATCGCCTGAGTGTCATATAAACTAGGTCACAGAGAGAGAGAGAGAGAGAGAGAGAGAGAGAGAGAGAGAGAGAGAGAGAGAGAGAGAGAGAGAGAGAGAGAGAGAGGTCGTCAAATAATAAGGTTGTGTGTAATATATCGACACTTAATAGTCAGATTCCGTGACCTTTGACCTTACCTTGCGGCGGCGAGAGAGAGAGAGAGAGAGAGAGAGAGAGAGAGAGAGAGAGAGAGAGAGAGAGAGAGAGAGAGAGAGAGAGAGAGAGAGAGAGAGGATAAAGTAAAAAATGAGAGAAAGTGGAAGGGAGGAAATGAGAGCGAGAGAAAAAATGAAACAAGGAATAAAGAAAATAGAAGAAAGCAGAAGAAGAAGAAAAGAGAAAAAGAAGAAGAGAAAGAAGAAGAAAGAGAAGTGGAATAAAAGTGGAAAAAAAAGAAAGGAAGAAAGGGGAGGAAATATGGAGAAAGATAGCAACACACACACACACAGAGAGAGAGAGAGAGAGAGAGAGAGAGAGAGAGAGAGAGAGAGAGAATGGTTCTCAAGCGATCTTTTCAGAAAATCCCTTCCATTGTATCTCCTATTGTAGGATGGGAGGAGGGAGGGAGGGAGAGACGGAGGGAGGGAGAGAAGAAGGGAGGGAGAGATTGGGGGGGTGGGAGGAAGAGAGCATACCTAACACAATAACAAAGACTCTCTCTCTCTCTCTCTCTCTCTCTCTCTCTCTCTCTCATCATCTGTTTTAACCATTCCTACTTTCTTCTCTCTCCCTCTCACTTCCTCTCTCCCTCTCTCTCCTTCCCCTCCCTCTCCCTCTCTCTCTCTCTCTTTCCATTCTTTCTCCCACTCTAGCCTTCCCTCCCTCTCCTTCTCATTCTTTCCCTCCTCACATCGCCATCCCCTGTACCGTATTTGCTCTCCTTCCTCGCCCTTTAATCTCGCCTTTCGTGTTAATATATTTGCCCGTCCTCTCTCGCCGGCTCCCTCGCTCACCTTTATCCCCCGCCGCCACACCTTCTCCTTTGCACCTGTCGCCTCGTTAATTAGTCGCTTCGTGGATATGTATAATGCGCTCGATGACTCCTCATTCACTCCTCTTCCTCTTCTCCTTTCGCTTGCTGTCTTCCTCTATTCAGACGTTGTGTTGTTTTGTTGTTGTGTGAGTGTGTGTGTTGGTGTATGTGTATTGGTGTGTGTGTGTGTGTGTGTGTGTGTGTGTGTGTGTGTGTGATGTGGATAGGTTTCTGTGGAGGAGGGGGAAGTTGTGTGTGTGTGTGTGTGTAATAAACTAACTTTCTAAATCTGTAACTTGGTGGTAATATTACTTACTAACGAAATACCTACTTAACTAACATTACTTACTGATGACTAACTTTCTAAATATGTAACTTGTTGGTATTATAACTTACTTACGAAATACCTACTTAACTAACATTACTAACTTGCTGGTATTATTACTTACTAACGAAATACCTACTTACTTGACATTACTTACTGATGACTAACTTTCTAAATATGTAACGTCGTATTTTCTCACTTTCTTCATTTTTTATTTTCTCAATTTTCTTTCATTATCTTCATATTCATTCTTCATTTTCCATATTTTTTCCTTCACTTTCTCCCTTTCTTGCCTCCTCTCCCTTTCTTTCCAACTACTCTGATGTACTGCCTGATAAAATAAATACCGAATTATTACCTACTAACGAACTACCTGCCTAACTTACTTACCAACCCTCTAAGAAGATTATTACGTACAAACTAACATACATACCTACCTAATTTACCCGCTAACTAACCAACCATTGACTAAATAATGACCTGAAATCTGAAGAACTACCTATTTTATCTTGCAATACAATATTCATTTATTTATTTATTTGCTCACCTGATTACTTTTGCTTGACCTCGTGCAGCATTAAAAAGGAAATGATGTTGAAATTGTTGGTGTCAAATTCGTGAGTTTATTAATCATTCGTATAGTGTTTTGTTTTGCGGATTCATAAAATTATTGTGAAGTGGAGACCGAGGAGAAAAGTAATAATAATAATGATAATAGTAATAATAATAATAATAATAATAATAATAATAATAATGAAAAGGATAAGGAAAAAAGAAAAAAAGAAACAGCTTGTATATACAGAAAAAATACAGTAATAATAAAAAAAAGTAAAAATTATACAACGAAGAAGAAGAAGAAGAAGAAGAAGAAGAAGAAGAAGAAGAAAAGTAAAAGTAGAAGAAGAAAACAAGAAAAACAAGAGATAATGAAAAAGAAAAAGAAGAAGAAAAAGAAAATGAAGAAGAAAAAGACAAAGATAAAGAAGAAGAAAAAGAAGAAGGATTCATTAAGTGGAGAACAAAGAGAATAATAATAATAATAATAATAATAATAATAATAATAATAATAATAATAATAATAATGATAATAATGATAATAAAACTAGTTACGCACATCTTTTCCCTAAGCCAGAACAAATCCAGCTCGCCCCCATTAGCATGTGTCCAACTTAATATTTTAATGCATGTCACATATCATTATAATCTACCGTTGTAGTCTTTGCTGATCTCCTTCATCCTCAAAACCACCTCATCTCCCTCCGCCCGCCGCCCTCCCAGCGATATCATATTAAAGCCTTTCAGTCATTCATTGGAGGGTGACTGTCGCCGCTTGAATAATTCCTGCTCCGCCTTCTCTTGCGTGGAGACTAATGATTATGGATTAGTTTTAAAGGAAGGAAACCAGAATAACCTGAGGTGAGATGGATTCTGCATTAGCTTCTCACTACTTCGCCAACACTCAATGAAGTAAGTGAAAGAAGGATACCAGAAGAACATGAGCCAGGGACGAAGTTATTTAAGCAAAATGAATTGTTTATTATCTTGTCGCTGCTCCGCCAACTCTCGCGGGAATAAAACCGAATGTGAAATTGCAAAACTCACTCGTGGAAATAAAACCGAATGTACAAAATGACGTAAGGAAAGCAGAACGTGGGCCAGAGTGGAGATGTTGAAGGGAGATGAATTGTGCATTTCCTAACCACTGCTTCGCCAACACTCGTGGAAATGAAACCAAATGTAAAAATGTAAAACTCACTCGTGGAAATAAAACCGAATGTAGATTTTTTTTTTTTTTTTACATCGCAGCCTATTGCGCCGGTAGGCTTGTTCCCGGTGAGGCCCGATGGTTTGCCCAGCCCGTTCTGGAGCAGGCGAGTGTTTATAGTGGCGCCATCTTGTGTTGGCTCATGCTGCCCCCCGCAACTCATCTTTGAGCCTCTCTTTGGAGAAGTTATCTAGAGCCCGGGTTGATGGGTGGTCTTCAGGCCAGTATGTGGGTAGTCTTAGGCCACTCGGCGGTAACTGAATAACCTCAGCTGTGCGGCGGCCAGGATTCGAACCCGCGTCCCTACTGGAACTCCTGAACGCGGGGCCGTCACGCTAACCACTCAGCCACCGCCTCCTAAAAATTAAGTAAGGGAACCAAAACATGATGCTGGAGTAAAACTGTTGAGGGAAGGTGAATTCTGTGTACTAGCTTTCACTGCTTCGCCAAAATCCAGTGAAATGAGCTGTGAAATAAGGAAACCAGAACATGAACTCCGTCTTCCCTGCGTGGAGGCTAATGAATATGGATTAGTTTTGAAGGGAGGAAGCCAGAATAACATGAAGTAATTTGAATTGTGTATTAGCTTTTCACTGCTTCGCCAATATCCAGTGAAATAAGAAGTGCAATATGGGAAGCACTACATGAACTCCGTCTTCCCTGCGTGGAGGCTAAAGATTATGGATTAGTTTTGAAGGGAGGAAGCCAGAAAAACACGAGGTAAGATGAATTGTGTATTAGTTTTTCACTTCTTCGCCAACACTCGTCGACATAAATCGCAATGAAATGAGAAAATATTAATGAGCCGTCCGCTGCGATTGCCATGGATTTAGTTTTGACGAAAGGAAATCAGAATAGTATTCGATAAGATGAATTGAGTATTAGGTTTTCAGTACTTCGCCAATATCCAGTGAAATAAGAAGTGCAATATGGGAATCACTACATGAACTCCGTCTTCCCTGCGTGGAGGCTAAAGATTATGGATTAGTTTCTGTGATGGAGGAAGCCAGTGTTTCATGTGGTATTGGTATTCGGGATATCCCTTCACTGGTAGCCTGGTAACAGACACTCTCAGGTCTTTCTCTGCCTCTGTGATGGATAGTGGAGTGTTTCCCATGTGGTATTGGTATGCTGGATATCCCCTCACTGGTAGCCTGGTAACATACACTCCCAGGTCTTTCTCTGCCTCTGTGATGGATAGTGGAGTGTTTCCCATGTGGTATTGGTATGCTGGATATCCCTTCACTGGTAGCCTGGTCACATACACTCTCAGGTCTTTCTCTGCCTCTGTGGTGGATAGTGGAGTGTTTCCCATGTGGTATTGGTATGCTGGATATCCCTTCACTGGTAGCCTGGTCACATACACTCTCAGGTCTTTCTCTGCCTCTGTGGTGGATAGTGGAGTGTTTCCCATGTGGCATTGGTATGCTGGATATCCCTTCACTTGTAGCCTGGTCACATACACTCTCAGGTCTTTTTCTGCCTCTGTGGTGGATAGTGGAGTGTTTCCCATGTGGCATTGGTATGCTGGATATCCCTTCACTGGTAGCATGGTAACAATGAGTGTTTCTTTAGGTTCACGGTACAGAGGAGGGGGCAAACTACCATCAGGGTCATAAAACTACTCCTGGAAATGCCCACACCTCCTACGAAAGCCTTGTCTAATGTATGTTTCTTAGGCTCATGGTACAGAGGAGGGGTCAAACTACCATCAGGGTCATAAAACTACTGGAAATGCCCACAACTCCTACGAAAGCCTTGTCGAATGTATGTTTCTTAGGTTCATGGTACAGAGGAGGGGTCAAACTACCATCAGGGTCATAAAACTACTCCTGAAAATGCCCACACCTCCTACGAAAGCCTTGTCGAATGTATGTTTCTTAGGCTCATGGTACAGAGGAGGGGTCAAACTACCATCAGGGTCATAAAACTACTCCAAATGCCCACAACTCCTACTCCAGTACAGAGGAGGGGTCAAACTACCATCAGGGTCATAAAACTACTGGAAATGCCCACAACTCCTAAGAAAGCCTTGTCAAATAGGTGTTCTTGGTCGACGAAATGTCTTATAATACGACCCATTAGGTTTTCATGGGTGGGTTGCCCGTTCGTGGTGCAGAGGTCGGGTAAAGCTATCACCAGCATCACAAAAGAGCCCATGAAAACCCCGGCAACTTCGACGAGAGGCTTTCAAACAGGCGAACTGAGGTGCTTTAATAGATAGATAGATAGATAGATAGATAGGTATTCCTTGTCTTGAGCCTGTTATTGAGGGGCCGCATTCATGGTGTGTGTGTGTGTGGAGTGCAGTTGTAATAGAATGGCTGGTGTTCATTCCGTTGTGCCTCAGGGAAGTTTTGGGGCCTTTGATGTTCAGGACGTTCACAAAGGACCTGTTCGAGGCAATGGAGGAGAGAAATGTTCAGCTATACTGTGCAATATTTCTCCTCCCAGCGTGCGTCCCTTTCTGAATCACTGAAGAGATCTGTCTGCAATATTTATCTGGTGCCCAAAGTGCATCATGAAGTTAAATCCAATTGAGACCGACAGCATGATTACCACTCTGCCAGGCCGTCTTGCTCCCTAATACTTGTTCCTGGCACGCAGTTTCTAGACTAGCTTTGAAAATATATAAGGAGATGTTTCTTGGTGTCATTTTCAGTTTAAAGTTAATTCTAATGGAGACTGACAGCATTATTACCAGTCAGTCTCACTCCCTAATACTTGTTCACAGCACGCAATTTCTAGACTGTTTAGCTTTGAAAATATATATAAAGAGATGTTGTTCCTTGGTGCTATTTTCAGTTTAAAGTTAATTCTAATGGAGACTGACATAATTATTACCAGTCAGTCTCACTCCCTAATACTTGTTCACAGCACGCAATTTCAAGGCTACACCACGATGAAAACGTGGGGCGGGAGGTAGCGAAGCACGTCCGACGCGAGCGAGGTCACACACAGCAAGAAGGAGCGGCCGCCGATCTGCGGTCACTCTTGCTCACCCCGGCCCGTGGTCAAGATGCCACAGCCACAGCTGACATCTCTTGCTCTGGATAACACTTAATCTAACGCCCTTACAGCTATGGGTTATTATTTAAACCTAACACCATGCACTAAGTAATAGTGGGTCATGCATCCCACGAATATTTCAGCATTGGCAGCAATAGGCGATAATATTATTTGAATAAGCTCCGCCCACTCTTGCTCTTGCTGTGCAGGTGGCCCGTTGGAGTATAAGAAAATGGAAATTTCCACTCGGCTATTTCTTGAAATGAGGAGTTCATGACACTACCAGTCTGTTTCGTTCTCTAATGCCTGTTCCTGGCACGCAATTTCTAGACGGTTTAGCTTTAATTATATATAAGGAGGTGTTTTTTGGTGTCAATTTCACTTTAAAGTTAAATCCAGTGAAGACCAAAAGCATTATCACCAGTCAGTCTCGTTCCCACATACCTGTCCCTGGCACGCTATTTCTAGACGGTTTAGCTTTAAGTATAAATAAGGAGAAGTCGTTCCATGGCTTCATTTTCAGTTTCGAGTTGACATTTGAAGATCGCATTCGTTTAGTATAACCTTTCGCCGCTCAGAAGCTTCTGATTATTTAAAAAGGCATTCCAAGTTGTGATGTTTCTTGCTACCTGCCCTTTAGACTATTATTGCCAGCCTCATCTTGTACTGCTGAAGGTCACTCGGCAATAATGGATTTTTGTCGGCGTCGCAGACGCCGATCAACATATTGTCCATCTTCAAGTTGTTTTCCTGGCTTACCCATGCATTGTAGACATGACATTGTGTAATAACATTTGTTAGCCCTGATAAACCATACAACATGGCATTATAAACAAAGTCAGCTGGGTTTTTTTTTACGTTTTGGCCTGTGGCGCCGGTATGCCTTCATAGTAGGATGGTATGGCCTGTGGCGCCGTATGCCTTCTAGTAGGGCCTGATGGTGGTCCCAACCAACCCGTGTCGCAGGTAGTGTTTATAGTGTGGCGGCGCCATTTTTTTTCATTTTCCATTTTAGACCCCTAGTTGCATAATATAAATTGTTGGGGGGGGGGGGTGTTGGAGGGTCATGCGACGCCGATCTAGCACAGTTGATGTGCTATTAACACTTTTTTTTTTAGCTAGGTTTCTGTGCCATGGAAGTGTGTTATGCGATCATCATGCTGTCGGTGTTCTGGACATGTCATACAAAACTTGTGTAATGCGTTTATCCTCTGCCTGATACCGTTCTGAATTTATCCCTATCATCTGTATCTTTCTTTGTCGTGGATGTACACTTAAACATGGCAGTTGTCAGTGCTTCAGCCTCTGCCCAATACCGCTCTAAATTTGTCTATATCATCTAAATTCTAAACCATATAGTACTGTCATTATCATTTATGTTATTACCATTATCATTTTAATAACTATATAAAATGACTGCAATATGGGCGTCATTCTCAGCACAACATTGATCAGTACATCGGATTTACAGAGTATTTTACTTCTCAAGAGGTGTCCGTGCCGGGAGCTCTGCCTCTTCAACTATGCAGTGCAGCAAATGTTACCGCTTTCAAGTTCCACAACACTTGTCGCTACAGCCAGTGACACGTACATCGCATTTGTACATTTTTTTTCTTCTTCTTCTTTAGAGGTGTTCGTGCCGGGAACGCTGCCCCTTGAACTATGCAGTGCAGAAAATGTTAACATATTTAAGTCGGATCGGAAGTGATGTTTTTGTTTTACTGCTGCGGCAACGTAACCATGTACGAACCGTCTGTCAGTCTCTTCTGGCCACTCTTTTAAACTCTTTTCATAGGGACATTTTTTATATTTTTTTTATGTGTTTATCGGGCCTTTATCTCTCATTTTTACTTTTTTCTTGCCCTTGAGCTGCATCTGTTACTTTACAAAAAAAACAAAAAAAAAAAATCGGGCTTATTATAATTTACATCTTAACTGAATGTTGCTTCCCTTCCTCAAAATGACTTTATTTTTTGCTTTTAATTTTCTGTTTGCCGGAATGTATTTATTTGGATATCTGCTACTTTATTCCCTTGGTCCATAGTTATGTCTCACGTGTGTCGCGGGGCGTCTTATGTTTCTTGCATTTTTCCGTTCCTACCAAATTCACTGTCTTTGATAATAATAAACTGTCTCGTTTTTCTTTGACTTCGGTCCAGAGTTGCCGTGGGATTTATATGATATATTTTTTTGTTATCATTGCTATGTATATTCATCGTCAATATTACAACTGTCATTCTCACAACTACACAAAGGAAAGGTAGCACAGACATCCTTCTCGTATATAGTTTCTTCCCCTACAACAACGTTCCACCTTTCTCCCTCAAGTGGCGTTGTGTGGCAGACTCATATATTTTTTCTATTATATATTGTTTACTTTATCATCACTTTTATTATTAATCATTACTCTTGCCGTTATTATTCCTATCATCATCATGACCACACAAAGCGATGCGTCATGGACTTCACTCTCATATATAATTTTTTCACCAACAGCGTTTCACCTTTTTCCCTGAGGGCGGTGGTGTGTGGCAGACACATTTTTTTATTATTATTGTTTATTATTATTGCTATTATTACACCTCCTCACTTTTGTCATTATTATTATTATTATTTGTTGATTCATGTTTTACGTTGCGGCTGTGGCGCCGGTAGGCTTTCTTGGAGGGGCCTGGTGGTCGGCCCCAGTCCGTTATGGCGCAGGCAAGTTCATGCTGCCCTCCGGAGCCCGGGTTGCTGGGTGGTCTGGGCCACTCGGCGGTGACTGAAAAATTACCAGCATGTTTGTAGCGGCGGGGGGGACCAAACCTGCGTCCTCCTGGACGCCAAGGCGCCCGCACGTTAACCACTCAGCAACCGCCTCCCCATTACTATCACTCATATAATTATACAAAATGAATGCAATATGTATATATATTTTTCGCCTACATCTCTCTTTTTCTCTCTCAGACGGCGGTGAGGGACACGGAGGCGGACAGACCCTCTAGCGGCGTTGATCACCTCGCCGCCACGCTCGCCCCGCCTCGCCGCTGCTGTCCCCCTCTCGCCGATCCCCGCGCGTGACTCGTCCTTTCAGAGCCTGGCCGCCGACGCCTCTCTGCGGTGAGTGTTGCCGTGCCTTTGTGGTTGTCATGTGCCGCGTGCTCGGAGGAAGGTTGCTCTTTGCCGGCAGCTTACATTCTCTCTCTCTCTCTCTCTCCCCTTCCTGTTCGGTTCTTGGCGTGTTTTTTTTTTTAAGCCTTTCTCCCCCTGTTGCCCTTTTCCACTGTATTTATTTTCTTTAAAGGGTGGGGGATTTTAAGCTATTTTCTGGTATTTCTTTCTTTTATTCAGTTTTCTGTTTTTCATTTCTTGCAGGTATTTATCGGCTGCATCTGTTCCGTTGCGGGCATTTTTTCTCGTTTTTTTTCCTCTTCTCTCTAAACTCTTGCATATTACTAGTCTTATTTTTATTGATGCGTTAATGTTTCAGCAGCTCGCCTTTTCTTTTTTTTTCTTTTCCTTTTCTGAGGGTTATTTTTGTCTTGTTTGTTTTACCCTCAAACTTCCTCTGCCCTTCATTGTCAAAAAAAAAAGTTGGCTGGGAATGTTTTAGAGTTCAGAAAAAAGCCGGTAAAAGTTGAAGGCTCTGGGAACTGAGCAGCCAAGTCAAGGTCACTCACTGTCTAGCCAAACCGCAGTGACTGTCTCTTCCTCAGCTAGAAGGGACAGGAGGGGGAGTGATTACGTGTGTAGGGAGGATTTTGAAGTTTCGCTATAGTGGAAAGGAAGGAAGGGAGAGAGGGAGACTGAATGAAAGGAAGAGAGGAAAGAAGTGATTAAAAAGAAGAGAGGAAGGGTAAAGTAAAGTTAGGAAGAAAATTAAAGGAAGGAAAATAGGAAGAGAGAAAGGAAAGTAAGAAAGGAAGGGGGGAAAAGAAAGTACGGACGGAAATGAAAGATGAAAGAAAAAATAAGAAAATGAGGAACAAATGAGGTAGTTTTAATATGGTAGGTCTGTGAGCGGTTTGCAATTTTTGTTATGGTAGTTTCGTTTGGGGCTTGCAGTCTCGTCAAAAGTGGTTTCAGTATGGTAGCTTTATAAGGGGTTAGCAGATTCGTTATGGTAGTTTCAAGATTGTAGTTTCATCATGGTAGTTGCGACGTGGTAGTTTCAAGTGTAGTTTCAACATAGTAGTTTCGCTATAGAGGTTTCAACATAGTAATATCATCAAGGTAATTCATCAGGGTAGTTTCATCAGGGTAGTTTTAATAGCGCAGTTTCATCATGGTAGTTTCATCATGGTAGTTTCACCAGGGCAGTTTTATCATGGTAGTTTCAACAGGGTAGTTTCATCATGGTAGGTTCAACAGGGTAGTTTCATCAGGGTAGTTTCATCATGGTAGCTTCAACAGGGTAGTTTTATCAGGGTAGTTCTATCAGGGTAGTTTCATCAGGGTAGTTTCATCATGGTAGCTTCAACAGGGTAGTTTTATCAGGGTAGTTTCAGAATGGTAGTGACTGTAGTTTTGCAAGGGTAGTCTCACAGAGGTAGCTTTGCGAGGGTAAAATCACGAGAGTGTGTTCATAAGGGTCGAAACTATCAAGTTGAAACTGACAACCTCTCACGAAACTACCATGTCGATAGCGTCATCATGGGTACAATGCTGTGTGTTTCGTCGCGCGCCGAGTCCTTCCCGCGTATGCAAAAAGGCGTTTGATTCAGAGCACGGCGAGGCGCTGCGGGATCCCGTGCGAGTCCTTGAGTGCCGCAGGGATTACAGGATGGATGGATGGCTTACTCGCTGCGTCGGGACAGGGCTGTGAGGCGCCGGGGAAGGAGGAGGAGGACGAGTGTTGTCTTTATTCGGTTTGTGTCTGTTGGCCAAGACTGACTTAATTTCCTACCAGCAAAGATACATGTTCGTCTCTTCTCACTTTGCCTTTTCCACCCGAAATTGATGTCTCCTTTGGCCTCTCGTTCTGTTTTCTTTTGTTGGAGCAGCGTCTAGCGGGTCTTTTTGTTTAGCTGCCTCCCTTGCTGTAAAAAAACTGTGGATGTTATCTCGATTCTATTTGTGTCTGTTGCCCAAACCGGACTTGAGACTTTAGGTTGTATTATAAAACATTTCGCAGCCCAAGGCACAAATTTCCCAAGGCTTTCTTAGGAGCTGTGGGCATTTCCAGGTTTAGTTTTATGACCTTGGTGGTAGTGTGACCCCTCCTCTGTACCGTGAACCTAAAGAAACGCTCATTAGAACCCGACTGACCCCTTCTTTGACCTTTAGAAATAGCTGATGTGAGAAGGTAAAGTCTCTTATAATACCGACCAATGTTCCAAGCTTTACCGAACTAAGATTACTGTGCCATGCTTTATATAGGCCATCAATTGATAATCCTAAGCAAGAGGTGTGAGGCACAGGGGAAGCAGGCGTGTTGTCTCTATTAAGTTTGTGTGTTGGTTATAACTTACTTGGCCGTGTTACAAGCTCTCCGGAACAAAGATTTCAGTGTTGTGATTTTTGTAGTGGATCGATCATTGTTCCTAAGTTAGAGGTGTCAATGCTAAGAAAGGAGAAGTGGTCTTAATTTAGCATGAGTGTGTTGGCCAGGACTGACTTGCTCCCGTGTTCCAAGCGTTCCAGAACCTAGATTTCAGAGTCATGATTTTTGTAGTGGATCGATCATTATTCCTAAGTAAGAGGTGTCAATACTAAGGAAGGAGAAGTGTTGTCAGTAGTTAGTTCGTGTGTGTTGGCCAGGACTGACTTGCTCCCGTGTTCCAAGCGCTCCAGAACCTAGATTTCAATGTCGTGATTTTTTTAGTGGATCGATCATTGTTCCTAAGTAAGAGGTGTCAATGCTAAGGAAGGAGAAGTGTTGTCAGTAGATAGTTTGAGTGTGTTGGCTAGGACTGACTTGCTCCCGTGTTCCAAGCTTTCCCGAACCTAGATTTCAATGTCGTGGTTTTTGTAGTGGATCGATCATTATTCCTAAGTAAGAGGTGTCAATGCTAAGGAAGGAGAAGTGTTGCCAGTAGTTAGTTCGTGTGTGTTGGCTAGGACTGACTTGCTCCGGTTTCCAAGCGCTCCAGAACCTAGATTTCAGAGTCATGATTTTTGTAGTGGATCGATCAATCGTCGTAAATAAGAGGTATCAGTAACAAGGAAGGAACAATATCTTTACTCAGTTTGTGTCTGTTGGCTTAACTTGACTTGCAGCCGTGTTCCAAGAGCTCCCTAAGATTACTGCGCCATATTTTTTGTAGTTAATCAATATTCCTAAGTAAGAGGTGTCGGTACTGAGGAAGGGGAAATGTTGTATATATTTAGTTTGTGTCTGTTGACCAAAACTAACTTGTTGCCGAAATCCAAGCTCTCCCTAATTTCAGGTTATGGAAACATGTTTTTATTTATAGTTAACCAATCGACCTTCATAAGTAAAAGGTGTTCGTACTGAGGAAAGGGAAATGTTGTATATATTTAGTTTGTGTCTGTTGGCCAAAACTAACTTGTTGCCGAAATCCAAGCTCTCCCTAATTTCAGGTTATGGAAAAGTTTTTTTTATTTTTTTTATATATAGTTAACCAATCGACCTTCATAAGTAAAAGGTGTTCGTACTGAGGAAGGGGAAATGTTTTCTTTATTTAGTTTGTGTCTGTTGGCCAAAGCTGACTTGCATCCGTGTTCCAAGCCCTCCCTAACAGAGATTACGGTTCCATGATCTTTACTCAACCATTAAATAACTAACTAACTAAATTATGTCAGATATTACCACCTCGATGCATAAGATAAAAAGACGCACGGCAGGGGTGACTCGTAAATATAAAAAGGAGATTATTGGGTACGTAATGAGTTAAGTCGTCGCCTTTACGTAGAGGTCTTAACTTAGAAACGATTGATACTGGATTTAAAGAATCACACATTTTCATCAAGCTGGGATAAGTATTTCGGGTGCGACTCTTAACCTCAAGAAGTAAGCTGAATAAAGATAACACTCTGAATGAAAATAACGCTCCTCCTCCCGTAGATTGACTGATATGCTACACAAATCATGGCGCCATAATCTTAAGTTAGGGAGAGCTTGAGTGAGTGGTAAATTCTAACATTGCATTTACGTCGAGGTTTTAACTTATGACTGTATTTACGAGTTATCTAATAGCTATACTGTAGGGCTAGAAGTAGAGGGAGGAGTGTTAGCTGCTTCCCAATGTGTTTATGTTAGCCAAAGCAAGAGGACTGTGAGCTGTGAGGTGCTGGGACAGACTTACCAATGTCCTAAGGTGTTTCTGCTGGTCAAAACTGAATTCATGTGTTTTCTTATACTCGAGAACTGAGGTGCGGAGAGGTAAGAGCGTTCTGTTTTTATACTGTGTTTCTATTATTCAAGACAAAAAGGACTGAGGTAAGGTGCACGGATGGAATGTTCAGCTTTTTGTTGTGCCAAGGAAAAAATAGGAATACATTAATAAATCATCGTGGAGTACAAAAAAATAACACTACAGCCCAAGTAAAAAGAGAAATTTCGGATCTTGAGTAAAAAAGAAAATCCTTAGAATCTGAAAAAAGAATAAAAGTGATTGAATAGTGAAAAAGGGAAGAGAAAAAGGAATAGAAAACACGTAAAGGATTCAATTGATGGACGGCCGAGATTGCTGAAGGAAAGGAAACGAAGGAGGGAGAGAGAGAGAGAGAGAGAGAGAGAGAGAGAGAGAGAGAGAGAGAGAGAGAGAGATAAAAGTGAGTGAATCGTAAAGAAAAGACAGGAAAGTAAAAGAAACAGAAAGAGACACAAAGGAATCAGTTGATGGGCGGCTGAGACTGCAAAAATAGATAGATAGACAGATAGATAGATAGGTACAAAGATAGATAAATAGATAGATAAATATAAGCAGAGGGCACGATTGATAGCTGACTAACGTTACAAAAGGAACGAAAACTGTCGAAACAAACAAAAATAAAAAAATAAAAATCACACTTGCAATATTGATAACTGTCTAAAGATTGCAGAACTGAATAGATAGATAGATAAATAGATAAATAAACAAGAGGTGCAATAGATGGCTGACTAACATTACAATAGAAAAAAGATATAGATAGATAGATAAGGAAAGAAAAAACATAGACAAGGAAAGAAAATGACAGATAGATAGATAGATAGATAGAAAATAAACAAAAAGGTGCAAAAGATGACTGACTAACATTACAAAAGAAAAAAAAACAGATAGATAAGGAAAGGAAAAACATAGACAGACAAGGAAAGAAAATGGCAGATAGATAGATAGATAGATAAACAAAAGGTGCAAATTGAACGTTAACCAACATTACAAAAGGCAAGAAAAAAGACAAAACAAAAATAAACCAAAAACAAGAATCGAACAAAAGCTGCAACATTGATGACTAACTGACGATTGCAGAACACAACCTGGAAAGTGAAGGGTAGACAGGGCGAGTAAGTGTCCAGCCTCTTTAACCTCCGCTTCTGTTGCCCAAGACTTACCTGGCTGGCTGACTGACTGACTGGCTGGCTGGCTTACGCTGCGGGACTGCGATGTGTGTGAGTGAGAGACGGTGAGATGAAGTGCGAGAAAGACTGAGATGAGTGATGTTAGATGCAAGGAGACTATTATAAATGAGATGTTAGGTGCGAGAGTGAGAGAGACTGTGAGATGAGTGATGATAGATGTTAGGAGACTGTTAGAAGTGAGATGTTAGGTACGAGAGTGAGACTGTGAGATGAAGTGCGAGAAAGACTGAGATTAGTGATGTTAGATGCAAGGAGACTGTTAGAAGTGAGATGTTAGGTGCGAGAGTGAGAGAGACTGTGAGATGAGTGATGTTAGATGCAAGGAGACTGTTAGAAGTGAGATGTTAGGTGTGAGAGTGAGAGAGACTGTGAGATGAGTGATGTTAGATGCAAGGAGACTGTTAGAAGTGAGATGTTAGGTGTGAGAGTGAGAGAGAGTGTGAGATGAGTGCTGTTAGATGTAAGGCGCCACTATAAACACTCGCCTGCGCCAGAATGGGCTGGGCCGACCATCAGGACCCACCAGGAAGAAGCCTTGGACCGACCATCAGGATCCATCCATCAGGATGTTCTTGCACTCCCCTGTTATTCTTTTGCACTCACGGATAATCTATTTTCGTATTCGTTGTTCAGTCTAACTCATTTTAGGTTTTATTTTGCATCTTTTCTTTTGTTGTAGTATGTTCTTCTTAAATCTATTTCTCGCTCGCTCCTTTTATTCTTCTTCTGTACCTCTTCTCCCGACAATGACCTCTCTTTTCGCCACTCACTCTGTACTCTTTTTGCTGCCTTTTTTTAAGCCCTTTACTTGTTTCCATTGATGTAAAAAAAAAACTAACGTATGATTTATTTCCTTATGTGCTGCTCTGTCTATCTCTTCCTGGTTCTTTTGTTTGTGTTGTTCCTGCCCAGAAATCTTGCCTTGACCCAGAACAGCTAACTCGTCTTGCAACTTCCAACTCGTGTCTTTCTCTCTCCCTCTCCCTCGAAGTAGTTGCGTGTTCAAAACCTTTTTCTTTTTTCTCTTTTATTTGCATTTCTAGCTTTTCTTTGTGTTCTTCCTGTCTACAGCTTTTGCCTTGACCCAGAACAGCAACTTCAAACTCGTCTCTCTTTCTCTGTCTCTCTCCCTTCCCCTCGAAGTATAGTCTATCGATTTTAACTTGAGCCCTTGGGCGCGACTCACTCGTTTCCTTTCCCTCTAATCCCAAGCCATTCATAACACCATGCAGTCGTATTATGAGTATATATGTATTCCATAAATAGATAACGTACAGACTAACAGTGAAACATCACCATGCGCAGGTCATCGCTAGATTTGTAAACAATGGAGGTTTCCCCGGGCCAAGCTACAGGGCGCAAGTTAGAGTCGATGGCCTTTAGTATCATGTTCAAAACTTTTTATTTTCCTTTTCTATTTGAATTTCTAGCTTCTCTTCTCTGTGTTCTTCCTGTTCTAAACTGTTGCCTTGACCCGGGATAGCAGCTTCGAACTCGTCTCGTGTGTGTCTCTCTCTCTCTCTCTCTCTCTCTCTCTCTCTCTCTCTCTCTCTCTCTCTCTCTCTCTCTCTCTCTCTCTCTCTCTCTCTCTCTCTCTCTCTCTCTCTCTCTCTCTCTCTCTCTCTCTCTCTCTCTCTCTCTCTCTCTCTCTCTCTCTCTCCCCCCTCGAAGTAGTAGCATGCCCTGAGCCTTTTATTTATCCTCTTCTGCTTATATTTCTAAATTCTCTTCTTTGTGTTCTTCTTGCCCTAAACTCTTGCATTGACCCGGGACAGCACCCTCGATCTCGTGTCTTTCTCTCTCTCTCTCTCTCTCTTTCCCCCTCGAAGTAGCAGCGTGTTCCGAGCCTTTTCTTTTCCCTCTTGTATTTGTATTTGTAGCCGCCGGTCTGTCTGGCTCCTTCACCTGTAAGAAAGAGGCTTCGGGCTTGTCAGTGGGCCTTTTTTTGGGGGGGAGGGAGAGGAAGTGGGAGTGACCTGTCAATACCCTTCGTTCCCTTACCTGCACTGTTTTTGTTTTTCTTTTCTTTGAGTTTTACTGTTGACGTGAATTTTTCTTTCTCTGTTTTTCTTTTCTTATTATCTTTTTCTTTTCTTTTTCTTACGTGATTTTTTTTTCTTCCTCGGAATTGTGTTTTATTCTACTTTACTTTCATATTTGTTTTCATTTTATTATTTTTTATTTATTTATTTTATTTTACTTTTTTATTTTCTATTCTTTTTCATTTTATCCTATTTCCTTTTTATTCTTCATTACTTTTTTATTGTCTTTTTTTTTCATTTTCTTCCTTTTATTTTTATTTTCCTTACTGCATCCAACCTTTTTTTTCCTTCCTTCTTGCTCGATGTCTTGCTGCACGTGTTTCGTTTTCTTTCGCTTCAAGTTTCACAGTAATTTATTTTTTCTCCTTTTCTTTCTACCTCAAAGGCTTCGGAGTTCTCAGTGGGCGTCTTTTTTTTTTTTTGTGGGGGTAGTGGGGTGAATGACCTCCAACACCCTCCTTTTCCTTTACTATTTTCTTTATTTTTCTTTCTAATTCCTGCTGCAGCCTATGTGCTTTTTAGTTCTTGCTTCAAATCGTGTTTTCTTCTTCTTTCCTTTTCTGTTTTGTTTTTTTGTGTGTTTTGTTTACTGTTTTTAGTATTTGATTTTGTTTTCTTGTTGCTCGATGTCTTAGTTTTGTTTTGTTTTTCTTCGTTTTTTTTGCCCGAGATTTTTTTTCTTGCTTGCTTGAGATCTTACTACAAGTTTTTCTTATTTTCTTACTTACTTTTGGTTTTACTGCATATTTTATCTCATTTTCTTTCTTGCTCCAGCTCTCACTGCAGGTTCTATCTTATTTTCTTTCTTGCTGCCTTATCTTTTTATATTTTTTTTTTACAACAAAGGAAACATCTCAAGGGCACACAAAAAATTAAACAATAATAAAAAAAAACCCGCTCCTCGCTACTCCTAAAAGAATCAAAAGAGATGGCCGAAAAAGGGGTCATATTACTGCACTTTTTTTTTCATTTCTTGCTCAAAACCTTCTCCACGTGATGTTTTTCTTCTTCATGTATTGCTTAGAATCTCAGCGCCCGTGTTTTTGCTTTATTTTCTTGTTTAGGTTTTACTTCACTTGCTTTATTGTATTTCCTCACTCCTGCTCGATATCTTACTTCACGGAGTATTTCTTAACCTTACTGTCGTGCTTTCTGTCATCTATTGTGTAATTTTCATCTATTATGTCATATTGTGTCAGTCTTTTTTGTATCTTCATCTTGTCTTTCATGTTTTGTGTCGTATTTGGTATTTTTATTTATTTCATGTTTTCAGTCATTTTTTTTTATCTTCATCATTTCTTTCATGTTCTGTGTTGTATTTGGTATTTTTATTTCCTCTTTTATGTTTTCTGTCATCTTTAATGTATTTTCATCTTTTTTTTCATGTTTTGTGTCGTATTTGGTATTTTTATTTCCTCTTTTATGTTTTCTGTCATCTTTAATGTATTTTCATATTTTTTTTTCATGTTTTGTGTCGTATTCGGTATTTTTATTTCTTCTTTCATGTTTTTAATCATCTCTCTTGTATTTTCATCTTTTTTCCATGTTTTCTGTCGTATTTGGCATTTTTATTTCTTCTTTCATGTTTTTAATCATCTCTCTTGTATTTTCATCTTTTTTTCATGTTTTGTGTCGTATTTGGTATTTTTATTTCTTCTTTCATGTTTTTAATCATCTCTCTTGTATTTTCATCTTTTTTCCATGTTTTCTGTCGTATTTGGTATTTTTATTTCCTCTTTCATGTTTTCCGTCATCTATTTGTTATGTTTTTCCAGCTGAAGAATATCGCCGCATACATATACTTAAGAAACTTCAACCTATCTGTATCTCTATTTCCACTTCCCTGTTACTGATAGTCCTGCTTATTTTCTCTATTGATACTCTTCCCTATCTGCTGTATTTTCTCCTTCCCATTACTGATAGTCTTGCCTCTCCTCGTCATTTCTTCTCCCAATACCGATACTGCTACTTATTTTCTGCATTTCCTACTACTCCAGCCTCCCTTCTACCTCTCTTTCCCCATTACCACAATAAAGGGAACAAAGAAAACATTGGATAAATATAAATTCGATTAATGATAAAGTGCCACACCTCTTAACTCTTTTTATTGGAGGAAGAATTTGCTGGTTTTTTTTGTCATTATTGTTTTTTGTTGTTTTTTTTGGCCCCTGAGCTGTTTCCATTACTGTAAAAAAAAAAAGTGCAAAATTTTCCCGACTAATTATATTTGAGCCTATCTTCTGCATTACCTTCTAAGCATTTTCTCTATTCTTGCCCATCTACATATTCTTCTTCTCTTTACCTTACCTCTTGCCTATCTACTTCATTTTCTCTTTTCTATTATCGCTACTTTTTCCTACTCCTGCTATCTACTTCATTTTCTCTTTCCTATTATTGCTACTTTTTCCTTTCGTCTGCATTTCCTCTTCCCTATTATTGATACTCTTGCCCCTCCTCCCCTATGTCTATCTTCCCATAACCTCAACTTGCCTATCTACTGCATTACCTCCTACCCATTGCCTTTACTTTTTCCTATCTTCTGCATTTCCTCTTCCTTATTACTGATACTCTTGCCTCTCTCCATTTCCTCCTTTGCGTATCTTCTGCGATTTTCCTTCTACACATTACCGTCTCTCCTGTCCATCCTGCATTATTCTTCTTGATTTGTTTCGTTTTACTGTTTTTTTTTATCATTCGCTAATTATTCCTTCCTTTTTCTTTATTATCCTTCTTGGTAGTCTTTTTCCTGATATATTTCGTCTTACTGTCTTGTATCATAATTCCTTTAGCTTATATTTCTTCTTTCCCATTATCGACACTCCTTCCTATCTCCTACGTTCCTCCTTCCTATGACTTTCCCCATCTACAGTATTTTCTTGTTTCTATGACGCCGCGCTACGATTCCGCGGGTCCGTGTCCAGTCCTATCCCCGTTCAGGCCACCTCCCTCCCTCATCCTCCCTCCCGGGCTGGTCGATAAATGGGCACTCCTGGGAAATCTAGAGAAGGTAAAATGTGATCACCCCGGTGTCACGCTGGCGCTGTGTCCCGGGGTGATGGGTTCTCGCCCACCGCAGGCTGAAGGACCACTGTGACGGAGATGAGCACTGTGGCCACGCGAACTTAGCTTATGTAATCAAGTTTTTTATGCTGTATGTTCCTGGTTATATTCTCGTACCCTGTAACTTTTGATCTTTTAACCTTAACCTTCTTATATTTCTTTTTCTTTCTTTTTTGCCACGCGAACTTAGCTTATGTAATCAAGTTTGTTATGCTGTATTTTGCTGGTTATTTTTTCGTACAATGTAACTTTTGATCTTTTAACCTTAACCTTCTAACATTTTTTTTTTGCCATTAACACTATTTTCACATACATATTGTGGGCTATTGTTTCGTATTATTCCTTAATCTATTAACACTATTTGGTCATACAGATTTTTTTTATATATTTGCAAGTTTTTTGTACTGTTTCTAAACTGTTATGAATTTCTTTTACCATTATTGTTTTTTATTTATATTTCAAGTTACTTTTTTCGTACTATTTCTTGAGCCTATTACCTCTTTCTTTCGGCACAGATTTGTTTATATATTATTTTTTTTATTTCTTTTCGCATTATTTCTTAACCTTTTAACAATTTCCTTCGCCACTATAATTTTCTTATTTACATTGCGGATTACTTTTTTCTTAATTCTCTTTTTACCTTTCATCACTTTCTTCCGCCATTCAGAAATATTTTTACATATATTTAGCGGGTTATTTTTATTCCTTCACCTTTTAGCAGTTTATTTCACCACAAAACAAAAATCAAGCGTCACCATATCAAATGTGCAAAAAAGAACGAGCTCTGAAATATTTCCCTCCGTCAATATTTTCCAAGCCGTGGTTTGCGGGTTTTCTTTCTTTTCTTTCTTTTCCTAATCCTTTGAGCCGCCACTTTGAACCGCCGGCAGCAAAAAGTTCAGAAAAACGCTCAGATTTTCTTATAAACTCAAAAAGTCGCCTGATAAAAAGAGATGGAGTATTGGATGTTGGTTTTGCTAATGCTTTTTGAGCACGCTGCTAAGGGTTTTATTGTTTCATTCTTTCCACTAACCTTTGAACTTTGCTTTCCACTGTTCAGAAAGAAAGCGAGAGACTAGAATATTAAATTGAAAGGGAAAAAATATCGGTTCCGGAATGTGAAGAAGTTTTGAATCTGAAGTAAATAAAACAGACTTTGTTTTACCTTTTTTCTATAAGAGGAATAGAATGTCAAAAATAAAGAGGATGACAAAAGCTTACAGGATCCTTATGAAAACAGAAAAAAATTATATCAAGTGAAAAAACAAAACCTTCGAATCTGAAATATAAATATAAAAAATGGACCTTGAATGTCAAATAAAGGAAATAATATATTAAAGTTTTCAAATAGTATAAAAGAAAGCTTGTGATCTCATATAAATATGGTTCATAAACTTTCAAGAGTGCTATAACCTCAAATAACAGTTAACCGAAAGCGTACAGGTTCACGAATAGAAATAGTGAAAAATACTAGTACATAAATAACAAACAAATATAATAAAAAGATAAGTGAATCAAGAGAAAGCATCAGAGAAATATACAGCAATAAATAATAAAGAGAAAAAAAGAAAATATTGGATAAATATAAATTGGATTGACAGTATAGAAGCGCCACTCGTCTTAACTCTTTTTATGGGAGGACTGATTTGCGGGCTTTTTTTCATTACTGGTATCTTCTTTTTTTGCCCTTGAGCTGTTTAGATTACTGTAAAAGAGAAAAAAAATAAAGGCATCGGATCTGAAGTAGGAAAGAAAGTAAACAGGAAAGGCAACTCATCGGGTGTATTTTTCTAACGTTCAAGAGAAACAAAACAAACACGAAATTGAATTGAACTTTGCAAACTTGGGAACCGCTGAACTGTCATGTGCCGTAAAAAAGTAATTATAATTGGGATAAAAGCGAATTAGATAAGTCGAGGAAACTAGTTAAAAGTTTTGGTTGTCATGTTAAAGAAAAACAAAAAAACAAACGGAGAACTGGTCATGGAAAGGAAAGGGCGATCTCAAGACTACCAACGAGAAAAGGATGAAAAAAAGCGAAGAGAATGACTGAAAGAATGGGGAATAAAAGATAAAAGAAGAAGAAAAAGAATAATTAAGAATAGGAATTGAAGGAGAAAGAGAGAGGGAAAGGACGAGAGGGATAAAAGGGAGATAAAGAAAAGACAAGTTAAAATGTTTTGATTGTCATGTATAAGAAAAAAAGAAAAAGAAAAAGAATCGACGATCTCAAGAATACCAACGAGATATCGGTAAAGAAAAGTAAAAAGAAGATAATGAAACGACAAATAATGGAACAGATAAAATCCACTTGGCAATCTTCTAACTCTTTTATCGGGGCATTGAGCAGCGGCTTAATTTTTCTTCCATTATGGCTACGTTTTTTTGGCCCTTGAACTGCTTCCTTTGATGTAAAAAAAATCAAGAAAAAAACTAACCTTAAAAACAACCCTCAAAAAATAATAAATAAATAAAAAGTTCACATTTTTCCCTTACTACTAGAGAGCCGAGTTATTTTCCCCTTAGATAAATTAAAGTCGAGTGTCAAACGATTCCACGCCGTTGAAAAGAAGCAAAAAACGAGCCTTCCATTCCTCTCACACCCCAATTTTATGTACCTATGACTTATGTTTTCCCCATCTACAATATTTTCATGTTCCTACGACGCCCGGCTGCGATTCCGCGTGTCCGTGTCCTATCCTATCCCCGGTCAGCCCATCCTCCCTGGCCCCAACCCGTCCCCTATCCACCATTCCCATTACCAACCCTTCCCCTATCCACCAGTCCCATTACCAACCCTTCCCCTCTCCACCAGTCCCATTACCAACCCTTCCCCTCTCCACCAGTCCCATTACCAACCCTTCCCCTCTCCACCAGTCCCATTACCAACCCGTCCAATATCCACCAGTCCCATTACCAACCCTTCCCCTATCCACCAGTCCCATTACCAACCCTTCCCCTCTCCACCAGTCCCATTACCAACCCGTCCAATATCCACCAGTCCCATTACCAACCCTTCCCCTATCCACCAGTCCCATTACCAACCCGTCCCCTATCCACCAGTCCCATTACCAACCCGTCCCCTATCCACCAGTCCCATTACCAACCCTTCCCCTCTCCACCAGTCCCATTACCAACCCTTCCCCTATCCACCAGCCTCATTACCAATCCTTCCCCTATCCACCAGTCCCATTACCAACCCGTCCCCTATCCACCAATCCCATTACCAACCCGTCCCCTATCCACCAGTCCCATTACCAACCCTTCCCCTCTCCACCAGTCCCATTACCAACCCTTCCCCTATCCACCAGTCCCATTACCAACCCGTCCAATATCCACCAGTCCCATTACCAACCCTTCCCCTATCCACCAGCCTCATTACCAATCCTTCCCCTATCCACCAGTCCCATTACCACTAGTCCGTACTGACGATGTGAAGACGGCTAATCTCCTGAAAGACCAAGTTTGCAGTTTAATTCACATAACGAAAGATACAGTTCAATATTTAAAGAATTATAAAAATATGTTTAGCTTCATTCATATGGCGAGACACGGCAGTGATTTGCGGGCTTTTTTTCATTACTGTTTTCTTTTTTTCCTTGAGCTGTTTCCTTTACTGTAAAAAAAAGAAGTTAGGAAAAAGAGATAGACAGATAGACATACACAGTCCAAGAGTTACGGAAAAAGATACAGTGAATTAGTTAAGCAAAAAATTATAAAAAAAGCTTAGTGTCATTTCCATAATTCACTTTCATCATCCGTTCTCATTAGCTTCGTTCTTAATACTTTAAAAAACTCCCCACAACAATCAGCTTCAGAGAAATAAAATTGGCTGAGAGGGACACACGCGCACCTCCGTCCCTATAAGCTGGGGTCTGGGGACGAATCGTGTTGGAGCATTTCAAGGCGGAGTAGCTTCAAAGTCTTCGGGAACAGGATCTTGGCGGCCGAGAGAGTGGCGAGGAACAAAGGGACAGAAGGAGGGATCAGGGAGGAGAGGGAAGGGATGGAATGGCTAAGGAGGGATAAAGGAAGAGAAGGAGGGAAGGAAGGCTTGGTTGAATGCTTAGGTGATTGAAGGAGAGAGAGAGAGAGAGAGAGAGAGAGAGAGAGAGAGAGAGAGAGAGAGAATGCCCGAAAAGAAAAGAGGAAGAAAAAGATTAACTGTAAGAATAGGGAATAAAGAATACAGGAAAAGACAGAGAAGTAAAAAGAAAGGGCTTGGAAAGAAAGAACAGGAGAAGAGAGGAAAGAAAGGGATGAAAAGAAGGAAGAAGAAAATGGCAGAAAAATGGGGAATAAAAGATAAAAGAAGAGAAAGTATAACTAAGAATAGGGATGAAAGGAGAAAGATAAAGAGAAAGGAAAAGAGGGAATGGTAGAAATGCCTGCAAGGAAGGAGATAAATGAATAAAGGACGGAAGAAGGAACAAGGGAAGAGAAAAATGGATTGAAGGAGGGAGAAAGGGATAAGGGAAGAGAAAGAGAGTGCATAGAAAGACGGGATTAAAGGAGGGGAGAAGGGAAAAGAAAAAGAGAAAGTCCGGAATGAAATAAATGGAAGGAGAGAGGGAGGAATAAGGGAAGGGAAAGAAGGGGAAAGCTAAAACGAAAGGAAGTGAAGGAGGAATAGGAAGAAAGGAAGGAAGGAAAGAAAGAAATTTAAGTGAAGGAGAGAATGAAAAAGAAAGAAAATAAAAATGATTGAAGGACAAAGACAAATAAAACTAAATAGATTATGGAAAAAGAAAAAAAGAAAGGAGGGAAGAAAAAAAGAAACAACAAAGAAACAAGAGAAAATAGAAATATAGAAAGAAGAAAGGAAGGAATTAAAGAAGAGGAAATTCATAGGAGTAGGAAACGAAGAAAAAAATAGAAAGAGAAAAAGAAAGAAACAAGAAGAAGGAATTCAGAAAAGGAAGGAAAGGAAAAAGAAATGGAGACTGACAGCAGCCCACTCAACTATTGGTTATCGGCCCTTGTGTATTTACTGATTATTTAATGTGTCTTTTTAGTCTTCCATATTATTTCCGGAGCTTACAGTAAAGGTAAAGTTGGAAGCATACACCATAACTGCGCGTAGCCTCAATGCACATCTCCGTCACGTTGGCCCTTTGAGTTTTTGGCCGGGACTAATTCATCACTTACCGCCTGTGTGTCTGTCTTTCCATAGCTAAGTTCGGCGCCATATGACCAGTGCAATTGTGCCGCCATGAATTCACAGCCCAATCAATCAATCAATAGCTAAATATATTCTTCCTCCATTCACCCAACAACCATCTTTCTATTAACTATCCACCCATCTTTTTTTTCATTTATCCATTCATCCTCTGTCTCTATAACTGTCTTCATTCGCCCAGCAACCATTTATCTGTAACTCATCCACCCACCCACCCACCCGTGCCTGTCTCTATCTATGAGCGTCCAGCCCGGTACATGCGTCCAACCAGCCACGACCCGCCTAAGGCAATACCGTGTAGTGTGTGTGTGTGTGTGTGTGTGTGTGTGTGTGTGTGTGTGTGTGTGTTGTTGTTGTCCTTGTTGTTGTTGTTGTTGTTGTTACAGTAAAGGAATTAACTCAATGGTAAAAAGAAAAAAGAAAAAAATCCGGTAGAAAAAGAACGCTTGGAAAAGAACTGATTGTAAAAACTCTTCTTGAAAAAACGGTCGGGGGAAAAAAGCTTGCAAAAAATGCTAGAAAAAAGAAGCTTGGGAAACACGCTGGATAAAAAAAGGCTCGCTAGAAAAAAGAAAAAAGGCTCCAGAAAAAAAAGAAAGGCTCGTTAGAAAAAATATAAAAAAAATAAAAGCTCGCAAGAGAAATGAAAAAAAGGCTCGGTAAAAAAACAAGGCTCATTAAAAAAAAGGAGAAAAGGCTCTAGAAAATAAAGAAAAAACGAAATTCAGAAAAAATAAGAAAAAAACAAAGTAAAAAGTAAAGACGAAAAAAAACACTAGAAAAAAATGGCTCGCTAGAAAAAAAAAAGAAAACAAAGACCGCTAGAAAAAAAATGTGTGTGTGTGTGTGTGTGTGTGTGTGTGTGTGTGTGTGAGGTCAGCCAACAGTGTATACCATAATAACTTTTTCCCAGTATTGTGTTGCCGTTGCGATCCAATAAACCTGCACACACACACACACACACACACACACACACACACACACACACACACACACACACACACACACACACACACACACACACACACACACACACACACACACACACACACACACACACACACACACACACACACACACACACACACACACACACACACACACACACACACACACACACACACACACACACACACACGAGCGTTCTCCGAAATCAGCTTATGGCTTTTTTTTCTTTATCCTCTTGAAGTGGAACGTTTAAAAATATTACTCAGCTGAACTTTTTTATTGTTGGTGTTCATTATTCATATTTTTCAGCAAGTAAAATTTTGAAGTAAAACAATATTGAAATGGATGTGTGTGGAGGGGTTGTTGGTGCGTGTGGTGGGGGTGGGGGGGTGGGTGTGGGGGTGGGGGGGTATGGTTGTGGGTGAGAAGGTGTTGTAATATAGTAAACGAGAGACAAATAGACAGGCAGACACAGGCACAGCACCCACTATAAATATAATTCATCTGCGCTGCTAACGGGAGGTCCATGGAAAAGAGAAAAAAAAGCTCGCTAGAAAAAGAAAATATGAAAAAAAATGAAAGAACAAAATACAGAAAAGAAAAAAGAAAGACTAGAAAAATAAAACAGCTTGCTAGAGAGAGAGAAAAAAAAAAAGGATTGCTAGAAAAAGTGTGTGTGTGTGTGTGTGTGTGTGTGTGTGTGTGTGTGTGTGTGTGTGTGTGTGTGTGTGTGTGTGTGTGTGTAAAAGACAGACATATCATTGGAGACAGGCAAAATAAGTAAGGAAAATCAGGGAGTGAAAGAAAAATATATGTAAAAAAAAAATAGAAGAAATATATACAAGAAACATATATGAAGTCTTTTTATTTTGGTTTCTTTGCTATTACTATTATTTATATTTTTCCATTATTATATCACTATCATTATTCCTAGTCAAATTATCATATCTATATTATTCCTCGTTATTTGTTACTATTATTTAATCATTAACTTCTATTTCATCTCTCTATCTACGTGGATGTTTTTGTCTTATTCGCAGCTTCCTCCATTCATCTCTCTAAGCACTAATCTCTAAGCCAACATTCCCATTCTTCATCTCGTCATCTAAGTTTACATCTCTGCCTATTGTTCTCTCATTCTTACATTCATTATTTTCTTCTATATCTATTCTTATTATTCTATCCTTCATTATTTAGTTTTCTACGCCTATTTTTCTATGCCTAATATTCCTTTACTGTTAGTGTTTCTCGGTCTATTGAATGTTACACCAGTAAGTTCTTCTATTGGTATTACTTTAAAATTATTGACGTAGAAACACATGATTTAATTATATTCATAATGTTCCTTTAAAACTGTCTTACTCTCCGATCTAAACTTTATTACCATTATTATCACACCTATGACAATACAATTTAAACACATTAAGAAGAACGAGAGAACACACACACACACACACACACACACACACACACACACACACACACACACACACACACACACACACTCACACACACCATAATTCTTTCCTCTTATTATAATTACCCAAAGGCCGAAAGCAAATATTAAAACCGTTTCTTCCTCAAATTTAACGAAATGAAAAACAAACACACACACTTAACTAACAAACAAAACAAACGAGAAAAGTCACATTAACTTGAAGATCCTCCCACGAAAATTCAAGGAAACATCTTCAGAGAGAGAGAGAGAGAGAGAGAGAGAGAGAGAGAGAGAGAGAGAGAGAGAGAGGTCACAGTATATTTCCATTCAAAAACCTCGAGTCTAAAGAACGACGACCGAGATTGTATTATACTCTCTCTCTCTCTCTCTCACCCGGGGTCAGTTTAGAGGCACCTTTCACCTTTAACACGCTGACAACTTTCCGTTCAAACAAAATAAATAAAACAGAAAAAAAAACATTAAATTTGGTTTGAATTAATAATGTCGATCTAGGGTGTCTTTTTTTGCTTGACTTTGTATGTTGTTTTTTTCGCTTCTGGGTGAAACTCATGTGTGGGTGTGTGAGGGATGTGTGGGGGAGAGAGAGAGAGAGAGAGAGAGAGAGAGAGAGAGAGAGAGAGAGAGAGAGAGAGAGAGAGAGAGAGAGAGAGAGAGAGAGAGAGAGAGAGAGAGACGGACAAAAAAAAATTGTACATATAGACAGACTTAAGATATACAAAAAGTTTTTTTGTGCGTGTTTGTCGGTGTGTGTATGTTTCTCGGTGTGTGTGTGTGTGTGTGTGTGTGTGTGTGTGTGTGTGTGTGTGTGTGTGTGTGTGTGTGTGTGTTTGTCGATGTGTGTGAGTGTATGTGTGCATGTGTATGTGTGTGTGTGTGTGTGTGTGTGCGCGCGCGCGCGGATAAACTTGAGCATAAGTTTGAATGCATGTGCGTTCTAACAATAAGGGCACACACACACTCACTCACACACACACACACAATCCTCCCACCCACCCCTGCCACACACATTAAAATCTGCTCCGCTTCCACCCACCACCTCCTACTCCTCCTCCTCCTCCTCTCTTCTTATATGTCAAGATCTACGCAATTGAATTTCGATGGACGATAGATTATGAAACGCCAAGGAAACGCCATGTGCTCCCCCTTCTCCTCCCTCGCTCTCTTGATCCGCGTCTCGTAAAGTTTCGCTCGCTAGTGTTCGCATCAGAAATCGGGGACTTTTTTTATTGCTGTGAGGGTGTGTCGGTAAGGGGAGGGGGATAAAGAGGGGGAATTGGGGGGTCCTGTGTGGATGGGTGGGGAAAGAGTACGTGAGTGTGTGTGTGTGTGTGTGTGTGTGTGTGTGTGTGTGCGTGTGTGTCAATGCCTATTAGTCATCAGGCTTCATTAGGAACTTTATGCCAGTTAATAACAACAGAGAAATGCTAAGAGGAGAGAGAGAGAGAGAGAGAGAGAGAGAGAGAGAGAGAGAGAGAGAGAGAGAGAGAGAGAGAGAGAGAGAGGTGGTGGAGAACAAATATATGATTCTCTCTCTCTCTCTCTCTCTCTCTCTCTCTCTCAGTAGTCACCCCTTAAATCAACACAAATTTTAATGTTTTCTTTGATCTTGCTTAACCACCACGAACTGGGTAAACGGTGTGTGTGTGTGTGTGTGTGTGTGTGTGTGTGTGTGTGTGTGTGTGTGTGTGTGTGTGTGTGTGTGTGTGTGTGTGTGTGTTTAGTTGTTTTTTACAGCTAAGGAATCAGCTCAAGGGCAACAAAAAAGGTAAAAAAAAAAAGCCCGCTAATCGCCGTTCCTGTGAAGATAGAAGTGAAAAGTGGCCAAAAGAGAGGTCATTTTCGGGAGGAGAGGTGTCTTGAGACACTCCTCTTGAAAGAGTTCAAGTCGTAGGCAAGAGGAAATAGAGACAAAGGAAGATTGTTCCAGAGTTTGCCAGCGTAAGGGATGAATGAATGGAGATTCTGGTTAACTCTTACATAAGGGCTTTGGACAGTATTGGGATGAGCTAGAGTAGAATGTCGTGTGCAGCGGGGCCGCGGGAAGACGGGAGGCATGTAGTTAGCAAATTAAGAAGAGCAGTCAGCATGCAAATATCGATAGAAGATAGAAAGAGATGGAACATGGCGGCGGAATTTAAGAGGTAGAAGACTGTCAGTACGAGGAGGGGAGTTAACGAGACGAAGAGCCTTAGACTCCACTCTGTCCAGGAGAACTGCGTATCCATTGTTTTTTTTCTGTTTTTTTTACATCTTCGCCTGTGGCGCCGGTAGGCTTGTTTTTGGAGGGGCCTGATGGTATGGCCCAGATGGCGGCGAGGTGCTAATCTGCACCGCGGCCCTTTGGTTAACAGGGCTATCACTGCTGGGCATTGTTTATTTTCCGTCCTATCGCCGGCACTGCGCTGCTTTTGAAAGAGGGTGACAGAAAGGGGGAGAGAAAAGAGAGAGAGAGAGAGAGAGAGAGAGAGAGAGAGAGAGAGAGAGAGAGAGAGAGAGAGAGAGAGAGAGAGAGAGAGAGAGAGAGAGAGAGATAGAGAGAGAGAGAGAGAGAGAGAGAGAGAGAGAGAGAGAGAGAGAGAGAGAGAGAGAGAATGGAAGGAGCCGTTTCTTCTATCCTTTGACCAGTACTTTACATAATCCCCGATCGTGGTGAGAGAGAGAGAGAGAGAGAGAGAGAGAGAGAGAGAGAGAGAGAGAGAGAGAGAGAGAGAGAGAGAGAGAGAGAGAGAGAGAGAGAGAGACCCAATTTTCTACCATTCCTAAGCTTATATATCCAATCACCCTTAAAAGACATACAATTTCTCTCTCTCTCTCTCTCTCTCTCTCTCTCTCTCTCTCTCTCTCTCTCCTTTATTATGCAGGGAAACGAAAGGCCAAGGAAGGAGGAGAGAGGATTTGTGGAGGAGGAGGAGGAGGAGGAGGAGGAGGAGGAGGAGGAGGAGGAGGAGGAGGAGGAGGAGGAGGATAAAAACACTGAAGAGGAGGAGAAGAAGGCGGAAGAGAAGAAGGAGGATCAGTAGGAAGAGGAGGATCCGAAAGAGGAGGAGGAGGAGGAGGAGGAGGAGGATCAGTAGGAGGAGGTGGAGGAGGAATTGACGTAAGATGAGGACGGAAAGAAGGAGGAGAAGAATGAGAAGGCTGAAGAGGATAAGGATAAGGAGGAGGAGGAGGAGGAGGAGGAGGAGGAGGAGGAGGAGGAGGAGATTTAGGAAGAGTATGGAGATGATGAAGGAAAAGGAAGAATAAAGAACACGAGGGGACGAAGAATTGGTAGAGAAAAAGAAGAGGAGAAGAAGGAGGAGGAGGAAGAATAAGAAGATAAAGAACTGAATGAATATGAAGAGAAAGAAAAAATATGATGACGGATGAAGAGGAACAATTAACAGGAAGTGAATGAGATAAAAAAAGGAAGAAGAAGAAGAAGAAGAAGAAGGAAATACTGAATAAAACATTGAAAATATAAGAGAGAAAGAGAAAAAGAAGAGGAAAGTGTTAAGAGGAAGTGAGAGATTGAATGGAGGAAGTAGGAAGAGGAGGAAGAAGAAAGAGGAGGAGGAGGAGGAGGAGGAGGAGGAGGGGGGAAGATCAAGATGAAAGTTGCTGTATAAAGAGAAGACAAAAAGAGAGGAGAGAAATAGGAGACAAAAATGAATAGGAGGAGAGAAGGAAGAAGAGGAAGAGGAGGAGGAGGAGGAGGAGGAGGAGGAAGAACCTGGTTATCTCTTCCTTTATTTCTCCCTAACCTCATTTTGGTCTCCTCTCTTAAATAGATGTGTGTGTGTGTGTGTGTGTGTGTGTGTGTGTGTGTGTGTGTGTGTGTGTGTGTGTGTGTGTGTGTGTGTGTGTGTGTGTGTGTGTGTGTGTGTGTGTGTGTGTGTGTGTGTGTGTGTGTGTGTGTGTGTCTTTTTTACCGTATCTCAAGGGTAAAATAATAAACAAACAGCCAAGCATTAGTCTCAAACACAGGACAGAACAAAACACCAATAGAGAGGTCAGATTCAAATGTTTAAAAAAAAAGCTCCATAAAATTTCCTCTTCCGATTGTTTCAAAAGCTTTAGAAAGACGAGAAAGTAAAGCTACAGGACGGTAGTTTGAGGAAGAAAGGAAGGAGGGAAGGAAGGAAGGAAGGATGGAAGGAAAGGCAGCTATAGAGTAAAGAGGGAAGAGAACGATAGAAAAGGAAAGGAAAGGTAAGGAGAGGAAGGAAAGAAGAAAGGCATGGAGGAAACGAAAAAAGGATGAAAGGTAGGACGGAAGGAAACGAAAGAAGGAAGGAAGGAAGGAAGAGTGGTAGGAAGGATAACCAGCTATTGAGTAAAGATGGAAGGAAGGAAATGAAGGAAGATATAATTATGAAATGAATAAGACGCTAGAGAGAGAGAGAGAGAGAGAGAGAGAGAGAGAGAGAGAGAGAGAGAGAGAGAGAGAGAGAGAGAGAGAGAGAGAGAGAGAGAGAGAGAGAGAGAGAGAGAGAGAGAGAGAGAGAGAGAGGAAATATTAATAGGAAGTGAAAGATTGAATGCAGGAAGCAGGAGGAAGAGGAGAGGGAGAGAGAAGAAGAAGAAGAGGAGGAGGAGGAGGAGGAGGAGGAGGAGGAGAAGGGAAGATCAAGATGAAAGTTGCTGAATACAGACGAGAAAAAAAAAACGAGAGAAATAGGAGACAAAAATTATAAAGGAGGAGGAGAACAAACGAAGTGGTCACCCTCCTTAAGCACAGGCTGTATGTAGGCGTACTTCAAGCAGGAGGGAAAGGTAGATATTGAAAGGCTGAGACGAAAGAGTTTGACCAGGCAGGGTGTGAGCACGGAGGCACAGTTTTTAGACAATTGGAGGTGTTCAGTCAGGTTCATAAGCCTTCTGAAGATTGAGGCCAGAGAGGGCATTGAAAACACCAATATTCGTTTCTCTCATTTCTTTCTGTAACGTCTTATTTTTTCTTTTGTACGTTCTTCTAATTAAGGCCAGAGAGTGCATAGAAAACATCGATATTTTTCTCTCTTATTTATTTCTTTAGCGTCTTATTCTTTATTTAATTCGTTCTTCTTTTTCCTCTCTTCCTTTTTAACTCATGTATGGTAAAGTCAGAGGGGGGATGAGTAGGAGGAATATGCCCTGAATCGTCTAGAGTAGAGCGAAGAGTTTGAGAAGGAAGAATATGCCATGAATCGTCCACAGTAGAATGAAGAGTCAATTTTAGGGACAAATGTGACGGCTGTAGTGCTATATGGATTCTCAAGACACCTCTCCACCTGGAATTGACCTATTTTCTGGCAACTCGTTCTCTTTTCTTTTGTGTTCTTTCTGTGACGTCATATTATTTCTTTAACTCGTTCTTCTACTTCCTTCTCTCTCATTTTCTCTTGTTTGTTTCACTCATATATGGCAGAGTCAGAGATGGGGTGAATAGGAGGAATATGCCCTGAATCATGTCAAGCAGAGCAAAGAGTTCAGCTTTCGAGACAGATGTGAATGGTATAGAGCCACTGAAAATACATCAATATTCTTCTTTCACTCATTTCTTTTACGTTGTATTCTTTCTATAATTCGTTGTTCATATTACTCCTTTTTCCTTTTCTCTTCCTTGTTTAACTCATGTATGGTAAAGTAAAAGGGGGCGGTGAGTTTGAAGCACCCCGAATCGTCAAGGGTAGAAATGAAAGGCTGTAGTGACACTGGAATTTTCAAGACACCTCTCCACCCGAAATTGACCTCTCTTCTGGAATCAAGTTGTTTTCTTTTGTTGGAGCAGCGTCTGGCTGGGATTTTTTGATCATCTTTTTGTTCTTTGCCCTTGAGATGCCTCCCTCGCCATGTAAAAAAGGTAGAGACGGGAAATATGAAGTAAAATTCTTGAAGATATTTTTGGGCTGATTCCAAAAGTGTGTGGGAGAAATAGTTAGCAAGATTTTAACATTTTCTATTTATGAAGAAGTTTGGGGGAAGGGAAGGTGTGTGTGTGTGTGTGTGTGTGTGTGTGTGTGTGTGTGTGTGTGTGTGTGAGGTGATAATTTTATTTTTATTGTGTGTGTCTAACGAGCAGGGAAGGTTAAGGAGGACCCTGAGGAAAGTTAAGAGGAGGAGGAGGAGGGGGAGGAGGAAGAGGAGGAGGAGGAGCAAGAGCATAAAGGGAGGTCGTAATGAAAGAAGCAAGAATGAAAAGTGAGAGGAACGAAAGAAAAGAAGAAGGGAAGGAAGGAAGGAAGGAGGGAAGGAAGGAGGAGGGAGAAAGGAAGGAAAGTAATAAGGAAAGGAAGGGAGGAAAAAGGAAGGAAAAAAGAAAGAAAATGAAGAAAAACTGTCGAGAAAACCTATAAGGAGAATGAAAGGAAGGAAGGAAAGAAGAAGAAAAAAAATATGAAAAACGTAAAGAAAAAAGAAAGGAGGAGAGAGAGAGAGAGAGAGAGAGAGAGAGAGAGAGAGAGAGAGAGAGAGAGAGAGAGAGAGAGAGAGAGAGAGAGAGAGAGAGAGAGAGAGAGAGAGAGAGAGAGAGAGAGAGAGAGAGAGAGAGGACGAAGAAGAAAATGTGAGGTAGAAAGGAATAACGGAAGGAGGAGGAAGCAGTTTAGGGAAGAAGAAAGAAAGACGTGAGAAGAAAAATGACAAAGGAAGGAAGGAAGGAAGGAGGGAAGGAGAGAAAGAAATAACTGAGGGGAGGAAAGTGTGAGCGAGAGTGTGTAAAGTTTAATAGGAGAGAGAGAGAGAGAGAGAGAGAGAGAGAGAGAGAGAGAGAGAGAGAGAGAGAGAGAGAGAGAGAGAGAGAGAGAGAAGGGAGGAGACGAGAAGGGAAGAAATAAGTTAATATATGATAAATAAATCGAACGGAGAGAAAAATGGAGGAAAAAGGAAGGAAGGAGGGAGAGAAGGAGGAAGGAGAGAAGGAGAGAGAGAGCGAGAGAGATAGAGAGAGAGAGAGATAGTGAGAGAGAGAGAGAGAGAGAGAGAGAGAGAGAGAGAGAGAGAGAGAGAGAGAGAGAGAGAGAGAGAGAGAGAGAGAGAGAGAGAGAGTCATGAGCAGGGGCGAAATTAAGAAAAAAATATATATCATGAAAGGGAGTGATGGTGGGTGAGAGAGAGAGAGAGAGAGAGAGAGAGAGAGAGAGAGAGAGAGAGAGAGAGAGAGAGAGAGAGAGAGAGAGAGAGAGAGAGAGAGAGAGAGAGAGAGAGAGAGAGAGAGAGAGAGAGAGAGAGAGAGAGAGAGAGAGAGAGAGGTAGTGAAAAGTGGAGGGAAGGAAGCCTAGAGTTAATGAGATAATGGAGAGTGGAAGGTGGGAGTAATGGGGGAGGACATCTAAATCCTAATACAACCAGGCAGCTTAGTAGTAATTATAGGGGAGTAGCACAGGGCGGGCTAAGAATCTTCTATACTAGCAGCAGGAGCCTCAGAAACAAGATAGACATACTAAGGGGTGAAGCTTGTGTAAATTTTTTTGACATAATAGCGATCACTGAGTCATGGATAGACACTGCCAATATAAATTTTAGGTCGGATTTTGAGATAACGGGTTATGAGATGTTTCACAAAGACAGAAGGGGAAGAAGGGGAGGTAGAGTTTTGCTATATGTTAATTAAAGACTGTAAAATGTTCAGTAAAAACTAACATGGATTCAGAATCAGTTTGGGTGGACGTTTACAAAGGGAAAGAAAAACTAGCTCTAGGGGTTCTGTACAGGCCACCCAACCTTAACAGGCAGGACACAAGTATAGTACTATAAGAGATTGGCAGGGCGAGCAGGAGTAAATATGTCTGCGTAATGGGGGACTTTAATTATAGGAATATAGACTGGGAAGACCTAGTGGGTGACCTGGAAGCCGAGAATTTTCTTTAAGTTATACAAGATAATTTCTTTAAGCATGTAGTTACTGAGCCTACCAGAGGAGGTAACATATTAGACTTAGTCCTAACTAATAATGGGAACTTGATACGTGAGTTGGAGGTGGGCGGAGAGTTAGGAAATAGTGACCACAGAACGGTTCGTTTTAGCTTAAACTGAGCGGTAACCTGCAAACCAAACCCAGTGTTGGTGCCAGATTTTAGAAGAGCAAATTACGAGGGGCTTCAAAGACATCTTGAAGAAGTAATCTGGGAAAATTTAGGGATTCATGAGGGCCAGAACTGTGGTTTGGAAGCCAGGAAAACCAGGTAGAAATAACTTAAAATAATTTAGTGAGAGTAATAATACCTCATCTTGATTATGCGGTTCAGTTCTGGTCACCTTACTTTAGAATGGATATCAAAATGTTAGAATCAGTGCAGAGGAGGATGACTAAGATGATTCAGGGGTTAAGAAACTTGCCATACGAGGAAAGACTCAAACAGTTAAACTTGCATTCTCTAGAAAGGCGAAGGGTGCGTGAAGACACGATCGAGGTTTATAAATGGAAGAAGGACTTTAATAAGGGGGATATTCATAGGGTTTTGTTGGTAAGAGAACCGGGTAGGACACGTAGTAATGGGTTTAAACTGGATAAATTCAGATTCAACAGGGACACAGGCAAAAATTGGTTTACTAACATAGTGGTAGATAAGTGGATCAGGCTGAACAGCCATGTGGTGAGTGCCAATACAATTGTCACATTAAAAAATTGATTAGATAAATTCATGGACAGTAATATTAGGTGGGGTTAGATTCACGGGAGCTTAGGTTCAAAGGAGCTGCCTTGTACAGGCATACAGGCCTCTTGCAGACTCCTACGTTCGTATGTTCTTATGCTCTTAAGAAATGAGATAAACAGTTTGAAAAACAACGGAAGAAAAAGGTACAGAATAGGAAGGAAGGAAGGAAGGATATAAAGGAGAAAAGAAAGAAGGGGAAAGAAGGAAGGAAGGAGAGAAGGGAGCAAGAAGGAAAGAAAAGGAATGAAAGTAAGAAAGAAAAAGAAGAAAGGAAAGTGGGAAGGACGTAAGGAAGGAAAGAAAGACAGAAAAAGTAGAGAGGAAAGAACACAACCCATAGAGCAAGAGAGAAGGAAGGAATGAAGTGAAGGTTTAATTTGAGATCCAGGTAGAGGAGAGAAGGAAGGGAAGGTGAGGAGGAGGAGGAGGAGGTAATGAGCCAAAGTAGAGGAAGAAGGAAGGAGAGAAGTATGACTCGTTCACCTTGGAAGGAAGAAAGGAGGGAAGGAGGAATGTACAGACCGAAGGAAAATAAAACAGCCATAGAGTAAAGGACGATGCTGGGAGGAAGGAAAGGAAGGAGGGAAGTAAGGATAGGTAGGAAAGCCAAATAAAGAAAGGAAAGAAGAGAGGGAGAAGAAGTGGAGTTGAGGAGATAGACATTGAAAGATACAGACGAAGCGAGAAAAGAAGAGAAGGGAAGGAGAAAAGGGAGTCTGAGGAGGCAAGGAAGGAAGGAGATAAGTATGGCTGGCTCACCAAGAAAGGGAGGACGGAAAGAAAGAAGAAAGAAAGGAAGAGAAAGAAAATGTACTTGAAGGCAGGGAGGAAGGAAAGAACAGAAAAAGAAAGATAAATAAACGGAAGGAAAGGAGGAGACGTCAGCCAAAGAATGAGATAAATAGAGAAACAGTACAGTGGAGGTAAAACATCATATCCACGTGGTAGAGGAGGAGGAGAAGAGAGAAGGAAAGAAGGGAGGGGAACACCAGACAAGAACCAAACAGGAATAAGACAAGGAAGAGATGGATATGAGATAGACTATGACACCAAAGTAGGGAAAGGAAGGGAGACGAGGAGGAGTCGCAGGAAAGGAGAGTCTGAAGGGCGGAGAGAAGTCTGGCTCGCTCGCCTGTACAGCTCCTCCAGGTGGTTCTAATTAAGAGGCGCTCCCCAGGTGTGTGATTGATGTGCGTATCAAAGGTGCAGGTAATTAGCTAGTAAGGAGGGAGAGAGAGAGAGAGAGAGAGAGAGAGAGAGAGAGAGAGAGAGAGAGAATTTTTAAATGAGAAACATCAACCCAACTTTCTGTTCCTCTGAAAATCTTTTGAGTAGACTTGAAAATTACCTTGTAAAAACAATATGGAATAATCAGTTTGTCACTTTTATATTTATAGTATCTCTCTCTCTCAACCATACGTCATTCAGTCAATTTGACAGATAGCTTTTGAGGTTAGAGAGAGAGAGAGAGAGAGAGAGAGAGAGAGAGAGAGAGAGAGAGAGAGAGAGAGAGAGAGAGAGAGAGAGAGAGAGAGAGAGAGAGAGAGAGAGGTATACAAAGAAGCAAAATTAAAAGAAATAAAGGAAAACAAAAAGAGCAAAGACAGAAACGAAGGAAGGGTGCACACACACACACACACACACACACACACACACACACACACACACACACACACACACACACACACACACACACACACACACACACACACACACACACACACACACACACACACACACACACACACACACACACACACACATGTCTATACAATGTGCCCTTTAAGGTGAAGGTGAAGAGGACGTTTGGTCAGGAGGAGGAGGAGGAGGAGGAAGAAGAGGAGGAGGAGGAGGAGGAGGAGGAGGAGGAGGAGGAGGAGGAGGAGGAGGAGGAGGAGGAGGAAGAGAACAAGAACAAGAACAAGATGAGGAAGAAAGAGAAGGAGCAGAAGGAAAACAGGAAGATGAGGAAGAAGTAGAAGAAGAAGATGGAGGAGAAGAAGTTATCGTAAAGAAAATGAATAATTGAAAATTAAAGAGGAGGAGGAGGAACAGAAGAAGTAAGAAGATTGGAAGCAAGGAAGAGACAGAGAGAGAGAGAGAGTGAGAGAGAGAGAGAGAGAGAGAGAGAGAGAGAGAGAGAGAGAGAGAGAGAGAGAGAGAGAGAGAGAGAGAGAGAGAGAGAGAGAGAGAGAGAGAGAGAGAGAGACGCACAAGGAAAAAAATAATTGTAATGAGAGAATTTAAATGAAACAGATGTGAACGTGAAGTGGAGGAAGAGGAGGAGGAGGAGGAGGAGGAGGAGGAGGAGGAGGAGGAGGAGGAGGAGGAGAAACACGCAAACAGAAACAAGAGGAAGAAGACTAAAGGGTGAAAAAAGGAGGTGGACCTGAATAGAAGAAGAGGAGGAAGAGGAGGAGGAGGTGAAGGAGGAGAAGGAGGAGGAGACAATGAAAGAAGATAAAAAAAACATGATACGAAGAGGAAAATAGAGATGAAGAGGAACAAGTAAAAGAAAAAAATACGAAAGAAGATGTACACACGAAAAAGAAGAAGAAGGAAAGGAAGAAGAAAATAAAAGAAACCAGACAAATACAGAAGGAGGAGGAGGAGGAGGAGGAGGAGGAGGAGGAGTTGGAGAGGAGGAAGGAAGGAAAGATTAGGAAGAGAGGGAGGAAGATTACTTTTAAGGATAGGAAACACAATTTCCAAGACTCTCTCTCTCTCTCTCTCTCCCATTATCATCATTATCAACTTTTCCACCTCTTGTTCGCACATTTCTTTTTTCTTTACTTCCTTCTCCTTATTCTTCTCGCTTCTTTTTTGCCTCCTCCTCCTCCTCCTCCTCCTCCTCCTCCTCCTCCTCCTCCTCCTCGACCTTCTTCTCCTCCATTTCTTCCTCTTCCTTCTCCTTCTGTGAAAATATTAAAATGGACTCTTTCATTTCTTTTTCTTCCTTCTGCTCCTATGAAATTTTATCAAGACCTGAATGAATAAAAATCTGAGAGGTGTGACATTATGTTGGGTCAGAAGTTCGATCCCAGCTGTGTAAATAACCCAAGAGCACCTAAAAAATGCCACATCTTATATGTAGAAACAGTAAATAATGACAATGTTCGGGTTTTTAGAGAGGTACTTCGAGTGTCAGACGCCGTAGGTAATGTTATCCTTGTATATATCGATGGTAAGACCTCACCTCGAGTATGCAGTGCAGTTCTGGTCCCCTAAGTACAGGAAGGATATGGAAGTATTAGAGAGGATTCAAAGACGTGCTACGAAAATGATTCCGCTATTAAGGGATAAGCCGTATGAAGAACTACTCAGGCGTCGCAATCTCTTCACGCTGGAAAAGAGACGCCTACGAAGAGATATGTTTCAGGTTTTCAAGTGCCCGAAGAAGTTCAGTAATCAATCCATTTTTTTTAAGCAACAAACCAACTCAGTGACTAGAAGCAACGGTCCATATATCCAAGCAAGGCGATTAAATAGACATTGGTGGGAGTTTTTTTTCAAACCGGGTTATACGCCACTGGAACAACCTCCCCGCTGAAGTAGTAAGTGCAGAAACCATCAACTTCTTCAAAAATTGCACCGACCATTACTTCGTCTTAATCAATCAAATAAATTAAATAAATCGATCAATCCAAGTTTTTAAGCTACAAACCAATTCAAGGCCCAGAGAAAACCGAGTCATCCGCCACTGGAACAACCTCCCCGCTGAAGTAAAAAGTGCAGAAACCATCAACTCCCGAAACTGACCGGTCTTTTGGCCTCTTATTCTGTACCGCTTTATTTAGAACAGCCAGCGCCTAACGAGCTTTCCTCTATTGATTTTTTCTTTTTTTATTGCCTTGAGCTGTCTCCTTGCTGCAAAAATAAAATTAAAAAAACATGCATCGACCGTTACTTCCTCTAAACTGAACATGCGCACCGAAGTGTTTTTCTCTACACTGCAGGCACGAATTGACCCTGGCAGATCATTATCACCATAGCGGGCAACCTCGTAATGAGCAAATAGTCTTCTAGTTGCCCGCCTTTCCATATGTTTCCACCTCCTTCTCCTCCTCACCCTCCTCCCCCTCCTTCTCCCTCATCACAACTCCGGTCGTGTCCTCCGGGTTCATCATCACCTGTAATCACCTGCACCTGAACCCTTAATGACCTCCTCCTCTTCCCCCTCCTCCTCCTCCTCCTCCTCCTCCTTCAACTCCTCCTAAATACTTCTCCCTCCTCCTCCTCCTCCTGTACCCTCTCATACTCCCTCCTCTTCCTCCTGTACCCTCTCATACTCCCTCCTCTTCCTCCTCTTCCTCCTCCTTCCCCTCCTCCTCCTCCTCCTCCCCTCTCCCAAGCCTCTCTCCTCTCTTCGAACTCTTAATGACACCTCTTCTCTTCCTCCTCCTCCTCTTCTTACTCATTCCCCACTTGTCCGTTATCTCTCTCTCTCTCACACACACAGACACACCCACACCCACACACACACACACACACACCTGTCCTCCTCCTCCTCCTCCTCCTCCTCCTCCTCCTCCTCCTCCTCTTCCTCGTCAAATATTACACTGTCTTCTCCACTTTGTGTAACTTGACTCTCCTCTTTCACCCTTCCTCCTCCTCCTCCTCTTCCTCCTCCTCCTTCTCATCTTCCTTGTCTTCCTCCTCCTCCTCCAGAACGAGGCGTCATTATGTCAAAAAGAAGTACTACTACATTTAGCCAACACCTCCTCCTCCTCCTCCTCCTCCTCCTCCTCCTCCTCCTCCTCCTCCTCCTCCTCCTCCTCCTCCTCTTCATGTTGCTTCTCCTTATTTCAATGTTTATCTTTGTGTTGCCTTGTGTATACTCCTCCTCCTCCTCTTCTTTTTCTTCTTCCTCCTCTTCCTCCTCTTCTCGGCCCTCTCCTTCTCTCCTCCTCAAGTTCGTTAGTTTCTTATTTTCTTCTTTCTTTCTTTATTATTATTTTATTGTTATTTTTATTATCATTATTATTATTATTATTATTATTATTATTATTATTATTATTATTATTATTATTATTATTATTATTATTATTATTATTATTATTATTATTATTATTATTATTATGCTTTCTGTTTCTCTTAATCTTCCTTTACTTCTTTTTCATTCCTTCTTACTTCCATCATTTCTTTCTTCTGCTTATTCCTCTTCCTCTTTATCCTCTTCAACTTCTCCTCTTCATCATCATCATCAGCGTTTCCCTCTTTTTTTTTTTTCTTTTCATTCTTTTATCTCTACTTCTTCCTTCTCCTCCATTTACAATTTTATCTCTTCTCCTATTCTTATCCTTCCGTCTCATCTCGTTCTCCATTCTCCTTCTCCTCCTCCTCTTTTCATTCTACACTTCCTTCTTCTCGTCTTCCTCTTCCTTTACCTCTTCCTTCTCTTCCTCTTTTTCTTCATTTTTATATTCCTCCTCCTTCTCTATCTCCTTCTTCTCCTCTTCCCTTTCTTCCTCTTTCTCCAATTTCTCGTTCTCTTCCTTCCTTCTTTCGTTTTAATTTGTTCTTCCTTTCCACCTTCTCCTAATCCTCCTTCTCCTCCTTCTCTTCCTTCTCCTGTTCGTCGTTCACCTCCTTCCTTCCTCTTCCTTTAATCTGTTCTTCCTCTCCTCCTCCTCCTCCTCCTCTAGTTTGTCGTCCACCTCCTTCCTTCCTCTTCCTTTAATCTGTTCTTCCTCCTCCTCCTCCTCCTCCTCCTGTGCTGTCAGGCGAGTGATGTTTGTTTACCTTCGTCCCTTTAAACCATCCCGTCATCAGCAGGGTTGCCAGCTAGTGTTATTTTAGGGTGTTTTTCCTACATTTTGTTCACAGTTTTTTTCTTGTTTTTTATGTGTTTGTGTTTCTCAATTGGAAGAGGAATGGCGGGCGGGTCGGTCGGGGCGCGCGGCAAAAATAATCTTGAATGTAAGGAAATGGGAAGAGTTAATTGCTAGTGTGTGTGTGTGCTTCTGTAACAAAACACACACACACACACACACACACACACACACACACACACACACACACAAAGGGCGTGGCTGTTAGTACTGGAGAGAGAGAGAGAGAGAGAGAGAGAGAGAGAGAGAGAGAGAGAGAGAGAGAGAGAGAGAGAGAGAGAGAGAGAGAGAGAGAGAGAGAGAGAGAGAGAGAGAGAGAGAGAGAGAGAGATTATGTCTCCATCAGGGAGGGAAACTTGGAGCATTAAGGAGAGGATGACACGAGGAGGGAAGGAGAGATGGAGGGAAGGAGGGGTGGAGGTAAGGAGAGGTGGAGGGAAGGAGAGGTGGAGGGAAGGAGATAAAAATTATATTAAGGACGAAATCAAGAATTCTGCTCAAGTGTTTCCATGAGTGAAGAAATAAAAGAAAGGAAACAAATAGGAGGAAAGCAATGAAGAAAAATTAAACGTAATGATTCAAGGAAAAAGAACAAAAGAGAAAGGAAAAGGAGAAGAGAAAGAAGGAAAGAAGATAGCATGAAAGGAGAAAAGGAAGGAAAGAAGGAAGGAAGAATAGCCGTAATATAGATAGTAGTACAAAAAATAATGTATTCAACTAGTAAAGAGGAAGAATGAAATAGAAAGGGAGGAAGGAAGGAAGGAAAGAACGAATGAAGATCTGAAGGAAGGAAGAAAAGAATAAAATAATGAGAAAATGCTAAATGTAACGAATCGGGGAAAAAACAAAAAATGAAAGGGGAAAACGGATAAAAGAAGGAAGGAAAATAGGAATAAAGACTAGAAGGAAGGAAGGAAGATAACAGAAAATCCTTGACGTAAAGAATCAGGGAAGAAGAAGAGAATGGAAGGAATGTTGCAAAAAGGAAGAAACGGAGGGAAGGAAGGAAGGAAGGAGGGAAGGAAGGAGATGGTAGAAAATGACAAGACAAGAAAGATATTGACAGAGAGAAGGAAGAAACGAAGAAAGAGAATAAAAAATGAATGATATAATGGAAGGAGACAAAAAGATATGAAATAGGGGAAAGAAAGGAAAGGGAAAGAAAAACACCGCTAAAGATTGAAAGAAAGAATGAAAGGAAGGCAGATAAGAAGCAAAGAAAATTAGTCTGAAGGAGTGATAGAAAATAAAGAAAAAATAAAGAAAAAGGAGATAAATACAGCAAACGAGGAAGGCAAGAAAGAATATAAATAATAGAAAGTAAAAACGAGGCAGCGTGAAAAAGTTGGAAAGTTAAGGGAAAAAAAGCCGTTCAAAGTATTCTCGTTAAATAGAGCGAAACTAAAAAGAAAATTATATAAGTCTGGGAAAGAGTAAATAAAAGAACGAGACTTTTGAAGGGTTGGTAAATACAGAAGAAAAAGTTAGATATGAGAAATAAATATACACATTATTTAGATCATAATTTTGTGTATTAAAAGAGGTTAAGAAATTTAGGAATAGGTTTGAAGTTACCTAATGAATTAAAAAAATGAGTTAAAGGCTAATACTAGGGGTAACTTTTAAAAAAAAATAGGTTAGAGGTAACTTATTATATATAGAAATAGGTTAGAGGTAACTTAATAAAGACAAAAATAGGTCAGCCGTTAGTTAATGAAGAGAAAAATAGGATAAAAACTACTTTTTTTTTTAAGTGCCAGCCTATAGCGCCGGTAGGCTTTCTTTAGGGGCCTGGATGGTAGTCGGCCCCAGCCCGTCATGGCGCAGGCAAGTGTTTATAGTGGCGCCATCTTTTCTTGGCTCATGCTGCCCCCCGGAGCTCGTTCACTTGGATGGTTTCAGAGTCCGGGTTGATGGGTGGTCTTCAGGACAGCATGTGGGTAGTCTTAGGCCACTCAGCGGTGACTGAAAAATCCCAGGTGTTAGCGGCGGACTCGAACCCTCGTCGTCCATCACCCGGTGAATGCGGGGCTCGCACGCTAACCACTCAGCCACCGCCTCCCCTAATAATAATAAAGACAAAAATAGGTTAGTGGTTACTATATGAAGATGAAATTAAGTTAGAGGTTACTAATGCATAAATAAATAGATAAGAGGTGACTCAATGGAGAGAGAATTAGGTTAGTGTTTACTTAATTAATGATGAGAAAAATAGTTTATATGTTACTTAATGAAACGGAAATATGTTATAGGTTACCTAATGAAGAAAAAATTGGTTAGAAGTTACTTAATAAACAGAACATCAATGCGATATGAAAAAGAAATACACATCTATTTTTGAATTGCTATGTATAATTAAAAAAGGGCCTTCAACCCAGAGGAAAATTAATTCATACAAAGAATTCATTTTTCTCTTTTTTATAGTAAAGGAAGCAGCTAATGGAAAAAAATTAATTACGAAAAAAAGCCCGCTATGTGGCCAGTTTAGGAAGTAAAAATTGTGTAATACTCCCAGAAATTAGCAAAATAAGTTAAAAAAAAATATGACCAGTGAATAAATGTATATGAAGTTCAATCAATGTTAAAAAATTACAGATAAGAAAAACGGTAAAATGTGAGAGTAATTCTGGACGTTGATTGAGTTATAAAATGTACGGACGAAAATGAAGGAAAGAAAAAAAAATCATATGTAAATTTAGTAAGTGATGAAAACTAATATTTGAAAGAGTAATAACAGCTGTGTCATAGTTACAAAACGATTACTGAATAGATGGAAAGATAAAAAAGAAAAGATTAAAGATGAAAAATAAAAAGCAAGCGAAAAAATAATAAAGAAACAATTAAGTCAACATGTTTCCTTGAGGTTATGAATATATGAGAAAACACATAAATAAGAAACTATAAAAAAATGAAGATAAAAGATGAAAAGAGAATGAGAAAGATAAAAAGAAGGACAAGCAATTGAGTGAACACGTTGCTTTACGTAAACAATAATTAATTAATATATATGAGAAAATTCGCAGACAAGAAAAAAGAAAAGAGAAAGAAAAAGAGAAAAAAAGACAAATCACTGAGTCAACATGTGTTCCCGTACGTAAACGATAATTAATATATATATGAGAAAATACACAAACAAAAAACAAAAGATAAAAAGAAAATGCGAAAAGTGAGAAGAAAGAGATAAATAATGCGAGTGAGAAAATACACAAATAATCCCTTGCAGAACGTTAGCTGGAAAACAAGTAAAATAGTGAATAAAAAGTAAGATATCAGTAATTGAAGTGACGTGAAGATAAAGTATAAGTTGATAACAAAGAACATTTGCGAAGTGTGTGTGTGTGTGTGTGTGTGTGTGTGTGTGTGTGTGTGTGTGAGGATAGATCGATCGATAGATAGACATGTAGACAGATTTATAAAAAGACATATAGACAAATAGATAGACATGTATATAAGCTAATGAATGTTTGCTGTGAGTTATCTGAGCTAACAAATTAATATGTAGGAAGAAAATGTATGAATAATTGAATATATTTATAAAATGTAACGAAACACAACAAACAAATTACTATATAAATGCGTAAAATGACAGTAAAGAAACAAGTGTAAAAAGTCAACTAAGGAATCAAGTGGACAAATATGAAAGAAAGGAGACAGACTAACAGTGAATTGATATGCAAATGAAGCCTGAAATTATAAAAAAATGCAATTTGTGAGGAAGTCGCGCGGATTTACCGGGCATGAAAAGGGAAAAAAACATTCGCTTCGAAATACTGAAATGAGTAATTAACAGACACGGAGGAAAATAAAATGTTTTATGTGTTACGGTAATGGTATCATACGAGTGTCATACATGTGTCGAATGGTTTAGAAAAAGAAGTGTGTACAAATATACGATAACTAATGCAATGTGTTACGTAGGATGGATGATATTTGAGTGATGATACAGGGCTAAAGGGATTATAAGGAGATAAAGGGTTGATAAGGCTTTTTCTTCTTCTTCTAGGCTCTTCTTGTAGCGCCGGTAGGCTCTCTTGAGGGGCCTTATGTGTGGCCCCAGCTCGTTAGGTAAATAGTGTAAAATAATGAATGATTTTATTTATAATCGTTGCCGTGATGTGTGTAGCTTGCTCGGCTCATGCTCTCTCTCTCTCTCATATCTCCAGCTATTGTAAGTCGACTTGAAGTTCACCCAATAAGTGTAAATATCACCATTAGTTGTCTGGGAAGCTCATTACAGTGGAGTGCAGCTGGCGTTTCTCACACGTGTCTCGGGGTGCTGCACGGACGCGGCTCAAACCAGGTTAAGGCGTCGCCTGTTCCTCGTCCTCTTCTTCCTTCTCCTCCCCCTCCTCCACGTTTTCTTATATCTACTCAGTTTATCCTTCCCCACTTCTTCCTCCTTCCTCTTCTTCTCCACTAGATGTTTTCTCCCTGCCCTCTTCTTTTCCTCCTTCTCTTCCTCCTCCTCCTCCTCCTTTTTCTTATATCTATTCAGTTTATCCTTCCCCTCTTCTTCCTCCTTCCTCTTCCTTTCCACTAGATGTTCTCTCCCTTACCTCTTCTTCTTTTCCTCCTCCTCCTCCTCCTCCTCCTCCTCCTCCTCCTCCCTTTTCTTGTACCTGTTCAGTTCCTCCTTATCTTGCTCCACCCCCAGCAACAGAGAAGCACACAAAAACAAAGAGACAAAAACGAAGTAAAAAAT